>NC_080168.1:56192283-56492283 GCF_950295315.1 Erinaceus europaeus
AAACTTCACAAACAGATCTGCAGGTGTCTCTCTTTCTCTCTCCCTCTCTGTCTCCCAGCCACTCTAATTTCTGCCCTATATAAGGTTGGGGGGGGGGGGCGGAATTGACTGTCAGAGCAGTAGAGATTCGTTATGTCACGTCAAGTCCCAAGGATAAATTTGGTGGCAATAAAATTAATTAATTAATTAAGTAAGTAAGTAAGTTTAAAGTTTTAGTAGCAAAAATCTATGGCAATTGTTTTCTTGAAAAGATTATGTCCTTCACAACCAAAGTTGTGCTTCTAGTTATATATAGCATTTCCTTCTATATGAAGGACACTGCAAACGAGTTAGGAACTAGGTTTCTACTCATCAGACACTTTATTCATCAGAGCAAAAATTTATAATTTAAAGTTAAAAAAAATACACCCACATGGGGAGTCGGGCAGTAGCACAGTGGGTTAAACACAGGTGGCCCAAAGCGCAAGGACTGATTTTAGGATCTGGGTTCAAGCCCCTGGCTCCCCACCTGCAGAGGAGTCGCTTCACAGGCAGTGAAGCAGGTCTGTAGGTGTCTATCTTTCTCTCCCCCTCTGTCTTACCCTCCTATCTCCGTTTCTCTCTGTCCTATCCAACAACAATAAAACAACAAGGGAAATAAAAGGGAATAAATAAATAACAATGGCAACAACAATAAATCAGTAAGGGCAACAGAAGGGAATAAATATATTTTAAAAATACAGCCACATTTTATAAGTTTGTATAACTAACTGCAAATATCTTTTTATTACTCTGACAAAAGTATCAAGTTTATCTTCTGTTTGTGGTCAGATGCTGAGTTTAAAAAACTAGAAACATGGCGCACATACTGTGAAACACAAAGACCAGCACAAAGATCCCGGTTCGAGCCCCCGGTTCCCCACCTGCATAGGGGTCACTTCACAGGCAGTGAAGCAGGTCTTCAGGTGTCTATCTTTCTCTCCCCCTCTCTGTCTTCCCCTCCTCTCTCCATTTCTCTCTGTCCTATCCAACAATAACAACAATAACAACAACTATGACCAAAAAGAAAAAAAAAAAAAGATGGCCTTCAGGAGCAGTGGGTTCATAATAGAGGCACAGAGACCCAGTGATATCCCTCGAGAAGAAAAAAAAAAAAACTAGAAACACAAAATGTCAATAATTAGTTATCTCAGATCATCAATGATTCTAACCTTATACATTTCCAGTTTTCAGCAAAACATATTCTTTTGAAAAATGTTTTTAATACCATGTAACAAAATATATTTAAGTGGCTTACTATTTAAAGGAATGACATTTATTTCATATTTGCACATTCCTTGATCTATACTACTGGGAATTTTAGGGAAATTTACATTTCCTGAAATACTCAACAAATCAATATTTTACCTAAGGTAAGTCAATAACCGCATGGAGAGGCCAGGTGGTGGAATACCTGGGTAAGTGCACACATTACAGTGCACAAGGACCTGGTTCCAAGCCCCTGGTCCCCACCTGCCTGGAGAAAACTTTCCGAGTGGTGAAGCAGTATTTCAGGTGTCTCTCTGTCTTTCTCCCTCTTTCTCTCTCTCTCCCCCTTCCCTATTAATTTCTAGCTGTGTCTATCTAATAAATAAACATAATAAATTTTTTTTAAAAAAACTCATGGAAGATATCATTATAAGCTGGAAAAAAGGTTAAAGCACATGTTAAAACAATACAAAGTATTTATTCATGGCTGGCAAGACTGTTCACCTGGATAGTATGCCTTTGTTTTATCATTCACATGACCCAAGGACAAGTCTGGTCCCCACTTCACTAGGGGAAGCCTCAATACTGTGCTATCTCTTCCTATTGTCCTCTATCTCTGAGCTCCTTTTCTTTTTTAAAAAATGTTTTTATCATCTTTATTTATTTGTTGGATAAAGACAGTCAAAAAAATCAAGAGGGGAGGGAGTTAGAAAGGGAGAGAGACTGAGAAACACCAGCAGCACTGCTTCACCACTTGCAAAGCTTTCCCCTTGCAGGTGGGGACTGGAGACACAAGCCTGGGTCCTTGTGCATTGTAACATGCACTGAACCAGGTGTGCCAACACTGGGCCTGTCTGCTCTCCCTTTCTATCTGAAAAAGTTGGTTTACAGCAATGCAGCTCTGGTAACAACTACAAAGAAAAAATTACTCAGTAGTTTAGTAATCACTTCAGATGTAACAAAATGCAGTGAAACTTCAGATCTTACAGAATTAAGAATTTATTTCCCAAACTCCTTTTTTTAAAGGAACATTTTTGTTTGTTTGTTTGTCTGTTTACTATTAGATAGAGACAGAAAAATTGAGAGAGGAGGGGAAGGGAGAGAGAGAGAAAAATACAGAGAGACATCTGCAGCTCTGCTTCACCACTCATGAAGCTTTCCCCTGCAGGTGGGGACCAGAGGCTTGAACACAGGATCTTAGCACTGTAATGTGTACACTTAATCAGGTGTCCCACTGCCTGGCCCCTCAGATCTTTTTCTAAAGATGTATTCATTTATTATCTTCAGAAAGATAAAACGGAGAACAAGAATCCGAGGATTACTCTGGTACATGCAATACTAAGAATCAAACTCAGAATCATAGAATCACTTCAATGCTCTATTCATTGTGCCACCTCCTGGGATGCTAGACTTTATTCTTTTGTTTTGGGTTTTTCGTTTGTTTGTTTTGCCTCCAGAGTTATCCCTGGCTCTGTGCCAGCACTACAAATCCACTGCTCCTGATGGCCAGTTTTCATTTTTGTATTGGATAGGACAGAGAGAAATTGAGAGAGGAGGAGAAGATAGGGAAAGAGACAGAAAGACACCTGCAGGCTTGCTTCACTGGTTGTGAAATGCCCCCTGCTGCCTCCTGCAGGTAGGGAGCCAGGGGCTTCAACCAAGGTCCTTGTGCAGATCCTGTGCTTGATCTCTGTGCACTTACACTGGTGTGTCACTGCCTGACCCCCTAGACATTTTGTCAAAGTCAGCTTTTTTTAAGTCTAAGATTTTTTTTTAATTATATGTGCTTCTAGTCTGTATTATTAAAAATAGACATGTAAGTCACCTACATCAATATAATAAGTATGTAATTATTATCTTAGTAAGTAGTGTGCTTTTACATTAATGCAATGAGTATTTTGGAGATTGGTGATCTAATAATTTCACAATTCACTTGCTCTGTTACCAGAAGACATATTTGCATATCATTCTATTTTAATGTACTTAGCAAGAGCCATGATGCTATAGTGAAATTATTTCAAAAGCAGCCAAACTCAAAACCTTCAACAGTACAGAGTAATCTCTGCAGGAAGAAAAAAGCAAAGTGATATAATTAATTAAAAGGTTTTAGTACCTGCTTTATGTCCATCTGAATTCTGCACAAGTGAAAATAACTATAGAACTTAATCTTTGCTTTAAGGAAGCTATACGTCATTGAAGAGATGGAAAAAACACATTATTATTATTTTTTTAGAATAGTTAGGCATGAAACCGTGCACTGTTGATACTAAGAATAATAAATAAACGACAAAGGGAAATGAAAAGACTGAATAACAACCATAAAAGACTTTCTGAAGGAAATAGGAATCAAGAAGGTTCAAGGGAAGATATGGCCTGATTAAAAACTAAGACATTATTTCTGAAAATGGAAATTAATAGAATAAATGCAATAAGACCATTACATTCAACTCAGTGATGGGGAAGAAAAGCACAAGGTGAAAAGAACTGAAGTAGCTTTGACAAGAAGAATCAAAAAAGTGAAAGTAAGAGAATGGTAATTAGGGACCTAATTGTGGTGCACCTGATTGAGTGCACATGTTACAGTGTGCAAGGATCCAGGTTTGATCCTCTGGTTCCCAAATCTAGTGAGAAAGCTTTTCAAATGGTGAAGCAGTGCTGCTGGTGTCTCTCTGTCTCTATCTCTCATTATGTACCACCCCCTTGATTTCTGACTGTCTCTGTCCAACAGATAAAGGAATTTTAAAAAAAATTAAAAATGAGAATGATAATTATAAACACATTGCTTGTGCAACTAATCATCCTCAAGTCCAACAGATCTACAGGTAAAAACACCAGAAATTCTTTAGAGGAAGTTATTATCATCTCAGACTATCAAGGACCAAACTTAGTGTGCAGTGAACAAGCACTGATGGATTGGATCTTGTGTTTAACACAGGTTTCTGTGTCAAGACCCTGCTCCAAAGAGTTGTTTATTTCTAAATTTGACTCCTCTGGGGTTCTATTTTATTCCTCCACAATCCTAATCTTCCTTTAGGCTCTGATTCATGAATGGCAGGTTGAGTAAATACTACAAATCTTCTGGCTCTCTCTGCTGCAGGAGTTAAAGCTGGCCTTTTTCACAGATAAAGTCTACAAATGCTGGGTTAATTTACAGTTTGAAAATCTATGTATCAAATGTATAGACACTAGCAGTAAACCAGAGAGTTCAAAATATTATATTCACTAACACTGTAAGAACCTCAGCTGATGAAAAGGTGGGAGTCACTCAGGTAGAGTAGCACCCCAACTGGTGAAAAGGTAGAAACAAGTCAGAGATATAATGGTGGGTGCAAGAGATAAAATGACTTATCATACGAAGGCAACGTGCCTATGGAGCCATGGTAACAGGCCCAAAGGGAGACACCTAACTCTCCCTGTGGTCTAGAAGTCATGTTTAGAGAGAACTTCCAAAGACTGATCAAGAAACGACCCCTTGCTCCTTGCAAACAGAAGTCTTCAGGAAACCGTTGGCTGTCTGCTTCCAAAGCAAGCCAGTCTTCCATCAGTGTTCGATACTCCTCTCTCCATCTTTTACTCCCAATTGAATTTCATGCTTGTATTGTTGTAAGGTGGACTCCCTCAATTAAATCATTTGTAATTATGGGCAATTGGCTTGAATGGTAAAGTGAAACCTGTTCAAATAAAGGTGGCAGTTAGTATATAAAACATATGTATAGAAAACTTGATGGGGGGGGCCAAGCGGTAGCACACCTGGTTAAGTGCACACCTTACAGTGCACAAGGACCTAGGTTCAAGCCCCTGGTCCCCACCTGGAGTTTGGAAAGAATGGAGAGGGAAATTATTGCAATGAATATGGATTGGTTTTGCACAGTGGAAACGCATATGTGGAAATGATGTAGAGGACACTCAATTCAACTTCCCGTCAGTGTGGAATTGCTTCCTCCCATAAAACCTCATAGGCTACATTCATACTATTTTAAGACACAATGCAACAGCTATCAAACATCAAGGAGAGCCTGCATGAGTCGTGGACAATAAACCTGGAAGATAGACTGGTGGCTAGACTATAGTTAATAGTATTGTATTGTATATTTCAGAGCTATAAAAACAAAGATTTCATCACAGGTGAAAAAAAAACTTCTCATTATATGAAGGTTCCTATATCATTTCACAATGTATACACATATCAAACCATTGTTATACATCTTGAAATTATATAATGTTATATGCCAAACAATTTCAATAAAATTAGAGTATAAACTAACCAGTGTCCTTCTGTAAACTGTACAGAAATTTCTATAAACTACCTATCTTCATCTGAACATATTCTTTTTGCAATTGACCACATACTATTAAAACTTGCAATATATATATAGACTGGAGTGGCGTGTGTGTGTTATTGAATCTGCATTTCAAGATGCAGTTTTATAGTCCAAATGTATATATATATATCCAGTTGTCTGTCCTGGCCTTGGTACATAAAAATCAGAGAGCCATCTTACTAGCCTATCATTTCATTTTAGCTACTACATCAAAGCAATCTGCAGGCCATCAAGTTTATTTTAGGAAATTCCTGTTTGTTTTTTCTGGCTTTCATAAAAGTGACCTCAGCTCGTTCAACCCTAATACTTAATTCCCATATGAAAGAGGAATGGATAACAAATTAATATATCCAGTCAAGTACCCAAATCTTATGTTTTAGGTAGTTTATAAGGACTATCATTCAGTGGGTTTCCACAACCTTTAAAATAACAACCAAACCTTCAACACAGTCTACAAGGCCCTGTGGAGTCTGGCTACCCATTCAATATTATTATATACCATCTGCTAAATTCTATGCTCCAGTTTATACAAACTTTCTTTTTCTTTCTCTGGTGAGTCACACTTCCTCTAGCCTCAGATTCCTTGCAAATGCTACTTACCTTGTATAAACTCCTGGCTCCAATTTCCTTTTCCATTACTTTACTAGCCAAAAGCAGCTCATCATCCAGCTCTCAATTCAAATATTGCTTCTTCCAGATCATCTTACTAATGTACCCCCAAAAGATCAGTTCTCTTTGATCAATGCCTTTATATGTCCCAAAACTTTTTACTCAGAACACTAGTCACTGTTGATAATTAGCAGCATTCTCGTAGATAGCAGACCACTAGCAGTCATGTTATAAAACTGAGTGAAACAACCATTTGTTTGACTTTGTATGTTAACTCTCTTTTCAGCCACCAGGTTCCAGATGCCGTTAGGATGCCGGCCAGGCTTCCCTGGACTGAAGACCCCACCAATGTGTCCTGGAGCTCTGCTTCCCCAGATACCCACCCTACCAGGGAAAGAGAGAGGCAGACTGGGACCAGTCAACGCCCATGTTTAGCTGGGAAGCAATTACAGAAGCCAGACCTTCCACCTTCTGCAACCCAAAACAACCCTGGGTCCATGCTCCCAGAGGGATAGAGAATGGGAAAGCTATCAGGGGAGGGGAGGGGATATGGAGATTGGGTGGTGGGAATTGTGTGGAGTTGGACCCCTCCTACCCTATGGTTTTGTTAATTTATCCTTTCTTAAATAAAAAATAAATAAATAAAAAACTGAGTGAAAATCAAACTGAGCAAGTGCCTCTGCAAAACCCAAAGTTTCTGGGGGGTTGGTGGTAGTGCAACGGGCTAAGTACCCCTGGTGCAAAGTGCAAGGACCCGTGTAAGGATCCGGGTTCGAGCCCCCAGTTCCCCATCTACAGGGGGGTTGCTTCACAAGTGGTGAGGCACCTCTTCAGGTGTCTTTCTCTCCCTCTCTCTGTCTTCCCCTCCTCTATTGATTTCCCTCTGTCCTATCCAATAACAACAATAAAACAACAAGGGCAACAACAGGGGGGGAAAAAAAATGGCCTCCAGGAGCAGTGGATTTGTAGTGGAGGTGCCAAGCCCCATAAATAACCCTGGAGGCAAAATAATAAAAAAGTAAAAACAAATAAATAATTTTTTAAAAGACCTGAAGTTTCTATGTTCGACATGAACAGAGCACCAAATGGGTATGGAAATAAGCAATTTTGCTTTCCTTTCTTAGGTCACCGGGATGCTTGGCATTTCATTTAATTTCAGATAATAATAAAAGCAAAAAAAATAGAAATGAAAGAACATATAGCTCACTTGGATCATGTTCTTGTTTTGTCATGCAAGTCTGGATTCCAACTACTGAAGGAAACTTTATTTTTTTTAATTTTTTTTTTTATTTAAGAAAGGAGACATTAACAAAACCATAGGATAAGAGGGGTACAGTTCCACACAATTTCCACCACCCGATCTCCATATTCCATCCCCTCCCCTGATAGCTTTCCCATTCTCTATCCCTCTGGGAGTATGGACCCAGGGTCGTTGTGGGTTGCAGAAGGTGGAAGTTCTGGCTTCTGTAATTGCTTCCCCCACTGAACATGGGCATTGACTGGTCGATCCATACTCTCACCCTGCCTCTCTCTTTCCCTAGTAGGGTGGGTCTCTGGGGAAGCGGAGCTCCAGGGCACATTGGTGGGGTCATCTGTCTAGGGAAGTCTGGTCAGCATAGTGAAGGAAACTTTAGTGTTGAGTTATCTTTCCCTCTGTCTCTCTATTTCCCAAGTTGACTATTCTGTTTCTTTTTCTTTTGAATTTATTTTGTTTTTATTAGTGATTCAATAATGGTTTACCAAATCATAAGATTACAAAGGTTCAGTTCCACCCTAAGCCATCACCACAGTTCTGTGCCCTACTCCCCACAGATTTTCCCCCCAAAGATAACCACCATAGTATCCATAAAATCTTAGTGACAGGCCAGTTTGTGTTTCTGCATGAGTCTTTCCCTCCCATCCAGTTCTTCGTGTCCACACACAATCACCAATCCTCAGATTATGTCTCTTTCTTTATCAGAAACCCCACCTGTTCTCTGATGAAATTTGTTGTTACTTTGTTGTAATATTGTAATATTTTGTTTTCTGAAATGAGAGCCAACTTTCCATGACTAGGTCACTATACCTACCCCCTGGAAGTCCTTTGACTTAATCAATTTCTATCTTTCTATCTACAAAGATTAATCTGGGACTGTAAAGAAACAGTTACAAAATCAAGAAAACAAACAAGAAGGGGAGGGAGGATGAGAAGGTGTTTATTATACATGAATCATTTGGCAAATAGGAAACTGTAGAAAAAAGTTAAAATGGAGACAGACAGAACCCCAATATAATCTCTTCTTTCTGTTTTATATACAATCAATTATAATCAATAGAGTCTCTAGAATAACAGAAAAAGAATCAGATAAATAATAAGACACACATATATAGATACATATTTCAAAGAGTTAGTGGATATGAATAAGGACATTTTTGTTTTGTGTCTTCTAGATGTTCCATTCTAAAAAAAATCTAGAATAGCTCTTGAACTCTTCAAAAGGATTGTATCAGTTAAGATAGACTGAATTATGCTTCCCTAAAGATTAGTCCTAAATTCTAAGTAGCTAAATTTAGCACATATCTATTTCTCACTCCCTCTGCATGCCCAATATGAATCCAAGTTGAAATTCTGTTCATTGTAATCTCTTGGGGTCTGAGTCTAAAGGAAGTTGCATACTAATTCAGCCTTCCCTAAGAAAACAAGAGTGGAGGAAGTCAGGTGGTAGCACAGCAGATTAAGCACAGGTGGTGCAAAGCTCAAGCATAAAGATCCCACCTACAAGGCAGTTGCTTAGCAAGCAGTGAAATAGGTCTGCAGGTGTCTATCTTTCTCACCCCCTTTCTGTCTTCCCCTCCTCTCTCCATTTCTCTCTGTCCTATTCAACAACAATAATAACTACAACAGTAAAACAACAAGGGCAATAAAAGGGAATAAATAAATAAATAAATATGAAAGAAAGAAAGGAAAGAAAGAAAAGAAAAGAAAAGAAAACAGAGTGGAGTCCAGCAACAAATACATGCTCTAGCTGGGTTACTCCAAAGGTGAAACACGCTATTTGACTTAGCTTTTCTTAATCAAAATGGGTCAAGTGATAAGGGAACCAGATCAAATCTATGGGGTCTACAGTTAACAATATTTATATACTTTCCCCAAATTTGGGAGCTACTTTCTTCCCTGATCCAACTTTTTAGTCCTTTTTCTGACTATGACACCATCTCCCCAGACAATAACTTAGGTACACCTACATATTAGCTGTCAGGCTCAGGCAAAAACTAGTAAAGCTATAGGACCCTTGGAATATACCTAAAATAAACCTACTAGCTTTTTGGAAAAGGGAGACCCCAAATCTTCATCTGCAATATTCTTGCCTTTAGGTTCATGATTAGTCAACAATTTGTTCTGCTTTATATCTTAACACTTTTTCAGCACCAGGTTCCAGATACTGCCATGATGCCAACCGGACTTCCCAGGGCAAACGACCCCACCAATGTGTCTTGGAGCCCCACCACCCCAGAGCCCTGACCCACTAGGGAAAGAGAAAGAAACGCTGGGAGTATGGATCAACCTGCCAAAGTCCATGTTCAGTGGAGAAGCAATTACAGAAGCCAAACCTCCCACCTTCTGCACCCCATAATGACCCTGGGTCCATACTCCGAGAGGGATAAAGGATAGGAAAGCTATCAATG
This sequence comes from Erinaceus europaeus, assembly GCF_950295315.1. NCBI lineage: Eukaryota > Metazoa > Chordata > Mammalia > Eulipotyphla > Erinaceidae > Erinaceus > Erinaceus europaeus. The sequence goes on from NC_080168.1 coordinate 56,202,108, forward strand.
GAGGGGATTGGATACAGAGTCCTGGTGGTAGGAACCCTCTTATCCTATAATCTTGTCAATATTTCCATTTTATAAATAAGTTTTTTAAAAAATGGGTCAAGTAACCATGCCTAAGAAGTTGTTAAGCCCCTTGCCCACCTACAGAGGGACACTTCAAAAGTGGTACTGCAGATGGCAATCTGTCTCTCTGTCTCTCTATCTCCCCTCCCCCGATTCCTATCAAAAGAAAAAACAAACAAACAAACAAAAAGGCAACCAGAAGCAGTGTAAACCTACAATATATTAACATGGAGATGGAACAGCCCTGCTAACTACCATACGGAACTACAAAAAATTGATGGCAGGGGGCTGGGTGGTGGCACCCCTGGAGCATACATCTTTTTTTATTTATTTACTTAAAATTTTTTATTTATAAAAAGGAAACACTGACAAAACCATAGGATAAGAGGGGTACAACTCCACACAATTCCCACCACAAGAACTCTGTATCCCCTCCCCTCCCCTGATGACGTTCCTATTCTTTAACCCACTGGGAGTATGGAACCAAGGTCATTGTGGGACGCAGAAGGTGGAAGGTCTGGCTTCTGTAATTGCTTCCCTGCTAAACATGAGTGTTGACAGGTCGATCCATATTCCCAGCCTGTCTCTCTCTTTCCCTAGTGGGGAAGGGCTCTGGGGAATCGGCATTCCAGGACATATTGGTAAAGTTGTCTGTCCAGGGAAGTCTGGTCAGCATCATGGTAGTATCTGGAACCTGGTGGTTGAAAAGAGTTAGCATACAAAACCAAACAAGTTGTTGAACAATCATGGACCTAAGGGCTGGAATAATGCATATGAAGAGTTGTGGGGTCTCCATTTTGTAGATAGCTAGTAGGCATGTTTTAGTTATATTCCAAAGGGCCTGTGGCTATACTAGTTTTTGTTTTGTTTTGTTTTGTTTCCTTTTTCTTTTTGCCCCAAGCCTGAAATCTGATATGATGGTGGATCCAAGTTACTGTCTAGGGAGATGATGTCATGGCTGGTAAAAGGAACAGAAAGCTGGATCAGGGAATAGCTCCCTAATATAGGAAAAGGGTATAAATATTGTTGACTATAAACCCCATCAGTTTGATGTGGTCTGGGGTCCATATTCAGCTTAGGAGTCTATGTAACCTCTGCATCCCTCTAGATCTGAGTTCACATTCTGTGGTCATGAGTAGGAACATTCCATGGTGTCCTAATATCGACTCATCTTCCTCAGGTGTAGCATAGAGTATATTGTCCATCCTCCCTTTAGAGTATGGAACATTCTCTACCATTGTTGGTCCAAGTTGAGGGCAAGGTCCTATGGGGGCCTTTTGTGTTGGGTTCTATTGTGTTGTTCTTGATAGATGGTAACAATGGAGAGAAGGATTTATTCGATGTCTAGGCCCATCAAGTCTGTTTGGGAATCTCAGGACTCCCCGATTAGAGTTCCAACTAATGGGGTAGCCTGATAGTGACTAAAGAGTCATTGTTAAAGTATGCCAGTCTTGGGAGTCGGTCGGTAGTACAGTGGGTTAAGCGCACGTGGCGCAAAGCACAAGGACCGGCATAAGGATCCCGGTTCTTGCCCCCAGCTCCCCATTGCAGGGGAGTCGCTTCACAGGCAGTGAAGCACGTCTGCAGGTGTCTATCTTTCTCTCCCCCTCTCTGTCTTCCCCTCCTCTCTCCATTTCTCTCTGTCCTATCCAACAATGATGACATCAATAATAACTACAACAATAAAACAACAAAGACAACAAAAGGGAATAAATAAATAAATATTTTTTAAAAGTATGCCAGTCTCTTGCCCTTATTCAGCTTTTGTAGTCCTTGCTTTGATAAGGTTAGCTTTGGAGTGAGTGAGAGAACTGTAATAGGAAGTAGGTGAGGAGGGTATCTAAGTCTAAAGAAACACTATTTCATTATGCACTTTATACTGAATCACAGCAGACTATTGTGTATTTTTGCTTTCAGGTATATATTTTGCCCTAATTTATGGATACATGTGGACATATGTTATATCTAACAGGACCTGGTCTATGTCTAGGTTTTGGGACTTTGTTAGGAAGTGAACCTCCTGGAATGGAATTAGAAAATCCTATGAAAGGAAAGATCTCACCCAAGTAATGAGGCTGAAGGGTTGACATTCCATGTCTGAAGTCTCTGGACACAGTCTGAAGTGAAGCATGCTGAAGTGGCACTGATTGCATTGATTAAGTTGGGATCGAAAAATGTAATATCATTTGGGATGAACTAAGAGAAGCATGCAGGAAAGTGAGCCCCACCCCGGAGGTTCCCAGACTGGGGGAAATATAGGCTCTATAGAGGAAGCGGGAGGTTCCTGCTGTCTTAGGGTTTAAGAAGGCAGTAGATAGTTATTGCTATAATCACATTATTTGGCAATTGGGTTAACTTTAAAAAATCCCTTTGTTAGGATTTGCTGTATCATACACACCATCACCATATTTTATGTCCTTTGACATTATTTGTATATAGCTATGCCACTGGTTGCTTCTGTTCTCTCAGGACTAAGCTTTTAAGACATATCAAAGACTCAGCCTATGTATTTAAAAGACTCAGTCTGTGCTTTAAAAAGTTTTAAACATTCAATCAGTTTTTCTCTCATATTACTTAGTGATTTATATGACTACAAATTAATAGGAGTGTACATAAACACCATTCCCACCACCAAAAGACTGTGTCCCGGGAGTCGGGCTGTAGCGCAGCGGGTTAAGCACAGGTGGCGCAAAGCACAAGGACGGGCATAAGGATCCTGGTTTGAATCCCGGGTCCCCACCTGCAGGGGAGTCGCTTCACAGGCAGTGAAGCAGGTCTGCAGGTGTCTATCTTTCTCTCCTCCTCTCTGTCTTCCCCTCCTCTCTCCATTTCTCTCTGTCCTATCCAACAATGACAACAATAATAACTACAACAATAAAACAACAAGGGCAACAAAAAGGAATAAATAAATAAAATAAATATTTTAAAAAAAAAGACTGTGTCCCTTTTTCCCCCCAGGCCCCCCCCCCCCGGCTCCATGAAGCTGGACATCCACCCTCACCCTCAACCCTGGGTTCTTACTTTGGTGCCCTACTACAAATTTAGTCAGATCCTGCTTTGATTTTCCCTTTCTGCTATTCTTTCTCAACATCTGTTTATGAGTGGGACCATCCCATACTTGTCTTTATCTTTCTGACTTAGCTCACTTAACATAATTCCTTCTAGCTCCATCCAAGATGGGTCAGAGAAGGTGGGTTCATTGTTCTTAATAGCTGCGTAATACTCCATTGTATATAATATATACCACAGCTTTCTCAGCCACTCATCTGTTGTTGCGCACCTGGGTTGCTTCCAGGTTTTAGCTATTACAAATTGTGCTGCTATGAACATAGGTGTACACATATCTTTTTGGCTGGATGTTACGGGTCCTTGGGGTATATCCCTAGGAGAGGAATTACTGTGTCATATGGAAGCTTCATGTCTAGCCTTGTGAGAGTTCTCCAGACTGCTCTCCACAGAGGTTGGGCCAATTTACATTTCCACCAGCAGTGCAGAAGAGTTCCTCTGTCCCCACAGCCTTGGAGCACACATCTTATCATGTTGAAGGGCCCAGGTTCAACCTCCATCTCCCCACTTGCAAGGGACAATCCAGCAACAGTGAGTGGTTCTACAGGTGTCTATCTTTCCCTCTCCTTCTCCACCTCCTCCCACCTTCCTCAATTTCTCTCTGTCCTATCAAGTATAATAGAAAGAAGGAAAGAAAGAAAGAATTAATGAAAGAAAGAGAGAGAGAGAAAGAAAGGAAGGAAGAAAAAGAAAGGGAAAATGATCACCAGGAGTGGTGGATTCATAGTGCCAGCACCAAACCCCAGCAATAAAAAAAATAAAAATATAAAATAAATTATGGAAGTCATTCCAGTTCAGAATAAAGGTTATCATGACCTTAACATCTCCATATTACCTGGAGTGCTAAGTCTAGAGCAGGAAAAAAAGAGACTAGGAAGAGGGAAAATTCACAGATCCCAAATCAAACTAACTCTTTTAAGTATGGAGTAGCAACTACACAGGAAAGGAATCAAGAAATGTTCAGCAATGTTCCCATCCATCCTCTGTACTCCACATGTGGCTATGATCAACTAACAGGGAAAAAAAAATTTTTTTCCTAGTGATAAACTGCATGTGCATACAGTAAATAGAGCTACACAAGTATAGTGTGATTTGGGGATGCATTGGATCGACCTTCCCTTCCCATGGTGCATCCCGTGAGTACCCATTCATTGGGGAAACTGACAATCCTTCCTAGCCGACTGAATCCACATGGATCCCAGTCACTTTCAAAGCCATTAACTGGCTACGGAAGAAGGGCAAACGCTAGAAGAAGTGTGATTTGATTTCCTCTCCCCAGTTAACTAGGAAAAGCAACAAAAGTCACCTGAAAACTCAATAAAATATGCCCAAGATTTCTTCAGAAACTCCCCAAGCCACATATGAGTACAGACACATGTGGTTTGTACCCAGAAAAGGGGTGATGGAGAGTTTCCTGGGAATGAAAGGCCATACTTGGGGGTGGCTTGTGCCAAACTGGGAGAGCAGTGGCTGAGGGGTACCACTTCTGGGTCAGAGTTAAAGAAACAACCATTAAAAAGAAGGAAAGAAGGGATGGAAGGAGGGAGGGAGGGGTAGGAGGAAAAGAAAACTCACCTAAGCTAAAGGTGAATACAGACACGTATGGCTTTTGGACAGAAAGGGGGTGAGGGAGTGATTCCCAGGATTAAAAACAAAACAAAAAACTGGTGCTCAGGAACTGCTGGCACCAAATTGTGAGATTGGTGGCTGAGGCACACAACTTCTGGATCCAAGTTAAACAACAAAAAACTGTTATAAAGAAGAAAAAAAAAGTCACCTAGAAATCCACCAATTTACTACTGGGACTTCTTGAGTTTCCAGTGCTGTTGCCCCACAGAGGATGAAACAGCAGCAGGGAGACCCTATATTGACATCAGGGACAAGAGCCAGCCTGGTGACTCTGGATAAAATCTCCCCTCCCCCATCAAGGGAATGTGGAAATTGAACACACACAGCTACAGTGTCTCCTGCTGACACAACAATGAAAACCATACTAAAAGTGGAAACTGAGAAATAGACTGCAGTGACAGAAACCCCAAATACAAGCATAGATCTAGAAAAAAAAATGATGGAGACAGAGTTCAGAAAACTCATTATGAAATCAGTTCAAGAAACTAAGCATAGGATTCAAGAACTTAGTGATCATTTTACCAAAAAAAAATCACAAAATACAAGGAAAAAAAAAACAAACAGAACTGCAGGGTCTAAAGGATACTCTGAATGCAGTTCAGATTGAAGTGAGAGGCTTCCAAAGTGGACTTGATCAAGTGGAAGAAAGAATATTAACACTAGACATAACCGCCACACTTTGAATTTAAAACTCTTGGAGAGGAAAAGTTTAGGAAAAATGAAACACTTCTCTATGAAGTAGACTCCATCAGAAAGATGGGTATCGGAGTTATTGGCATCCCTGAAGGAGGAGAGGGAGAGAGGAATACAGAACTATTCAAAGAAATTTCAGCAGAAAAATTGTCATGCCTGAGCAATGTTCAAAATATGGAAATCCAAGAAAGTGAACACACATCTAAATTTTTGAATTCAAAATGACACAAAAAGACCAAAGACACATCATTGTAAAACAATCCAAAACCCTGCAGTCTGCCAAAAAAGGAGAAAGTCAGAACCATCAGATTTCTCATCACAAACTCTAGAAGAAAGAATTGAGTAGAAAGGCATATTCAAAGTACTAAAAGATAAAGAATTACCATCCACAAATTCTGTATCCTGCTAAATTATCCTTCAAATATGAGGGATATTTCAAAATAAACCAAGCTCCCAAATAACTTGGTTATAATAATAATTATCTATTGCCTTCTTAAATTCTAAGACAGCAAAGAACCTTCCTCATTCTCTTTAAAAATCATACTCCTCCCAGTCCTGGAACCTCTGGGACTTTGGTTTTCTTCATGCTTCTCTTGATCCCTACACCATTTGATACTCCATATGCTGACCTCAACCAATTCAATGCAATCAGTGCCACCTTGCCATGTTTCACTTTGGACTGTGTCCAGAGATGCCAAGCCTGGGATGTCAACTGTTCAACTCCAGTACTCTGGTAAGACCTTTCCTAACTCATGAGACTCCCTAATTCTATTTCAGGTGGTTCCCTTCCTAACAAAATTACAGAACCTACATATAAACCAGGGCCCAATAGGTAAGGCACATGTCCACAGGTATCCGTAAGTTAGGGGAAATATATGCCTTAAAGTGAAAGTGTACAATAGTTTGTGGTGAGTAGAATTAGACTCAATAAGAGCATCAAGCAAAGACGTAAAAAAAAAAAAAAAAAAAAAAAAAAAAGACACCATAAAGTACTTAATAGATTTTTTCCCCCTAGGCCTCGATTCCCTCCTCTCCTATTCACTACGTCACTTCCCTCAATCACTCTATGTCTAACCCTGTCAGATAAGTAAGGAATACAAAAGCTGGATAAGGGCAAGAGACTGACACACTTTAATGTGCCCTTTTGGTCACCCAACCCAGCCCATCATCAGGGCTCTAGTCAGAGAATCCTTGGATTCCCACACAGATATGATGGGCCTAGACCTCTAACAGACCCTCTCTCCACCATCACTGGTCACTTCCATCAGGAACAACATCATAAGCCCTCCTTTTAGCCTCTAAAGGACATTACCTTCAATGTAAAAAAGCAATAGTAGGGGGCCAGGTGGTGGCACACAGTGTTAAGCACACATAGTACTAAGTGCAAGGACCCATGCAAGGGTCCAGTTTGAACCCTTAGCTCCCTACCTGCAGGGGAGTTGCTTCACAAATGGTGAAGCAGTTCTACAGGTATCTTTCTTTCTCCCTCACTACCCTCCCCTCCACTGTTTCTCTCTGTCCTATCCAAAAAATGGCCACAGGAACAGTAGATTTATAGTGCAGGTACTGAGCCCCAATGATAACCTTGGAAGTTAAAAAAAAAAAAAAAAAAAGAAAGGAAGGAAGGAAGGAAGAGAGAGAGAGAGAGAGAAAGAAAGGAAGAAAGAAAGATAGGAAGAAAGAAAGGAAGAGAGGGAAGAGGGAGGAAGGGAGGGAGAGGGGGAGAGGGGAAAGGGGGGAGGAGAGAGAGAAGCAATAGTAGGTTGGGTCAACCTACTTTGCCACTCAGGGAAGACTGGTCCTGAAATGAGTGCATCCTAGAATGTTCCCAGCTGTGACTATGGACTGCAAGCTCAGACTGACAAGGAAGCAGACGGCACACAGGCTCCTGCGCTAAATATGAATAGATATGAGCCCCAGGTCTGACTGATGGGGTTTACAGTTAATGGTATTTATATACTTTTTTGTTATCATTATTTATTCGATAGACAGCAAGAAAAATTGAGAGGGGATAGAAAGGGAAAATGACAGAGAGAAAGGAAGGAAGGAAGGAAGGAAGGAAGGAAGGAAGGAAGGAAGGAAGGAAGGAAGGGGGTACGCAATAGTGTACCGGGCTAAGCATACATGGTACAAAGCGCAAGGATGGGAGTAAGGATCCCAGTTCAAGCCCCTGACTTGGGGGGGGGGGGCTTCACAGGTGGTAAAGCAGGTCTGCAGATATCTATCTTTTTCTCCCCCTCTCTTTCTTCCTCTCCCCTCTCAATTTATGTCTGTCCTATCCAACAACAGCAATGGCAACAATAACATTAACAACAACAAGGGTAACAACAACAACAAAATGGGGAAAATGGCCTCCAGGAGCAGTGGATTCGTAGTGCAGACACCGAGCCCCAGCAATAACCCTTGAAGAAAAAAAAGAAAAAAGAAAGTTTGGGAGACAGAGCCATCGGCAGTACAGCAGATTTTCAAGCATAGGTACTGGAGATCCTTGGTTCAATCCCCATCACCACCATAAGGCAGAGCTAGTTGAAAAAAGAAGAGTAAGAAAATCACTAACTTATTTACATACTCATATGCAGAGAAGTAGAGAAAGAGAGAAAGACCACAGCACCAAAGCTTTTTCAGTATGACAGATGGCCAGGCTTGAATTGGGTCATGCAAGCACACTATCCAAATGAGCTATCTTGCAGTTTGAAAATATCCCCAATTTTTTTAAAATTTTTTATATATAAAAAGGAAACATTGATAAAACCATAGGATAAGAGGGGTACAACTCCACACAGTTCCCACCACCAGAACTCTATATCCCATCCCCTCCCGTGATAGCTTTCCTATTCTTTAACCCTCTGGGAGTATGGACCCAAGGTCATTGTGAGATGCAGAAGGTGGAAGGTCTGGCTTCTGTAATTGCTTCCCCGCTAAACATAGGTGCTGACATGTTGATCCATACTCCCAGCCTGCCTCTCTTTTTTCCTAGTAGGGTGGGGCTCTGGGGAAAGGGAGTTCCAGGACACATTGGTGGAGTTGTACAGAGAAGTCTGGTCAGCATCATGCTAGCATCTGAAACCTGGTGGCTGAAAAGAGAGTTAACATACAAAACCAAACAAATTGTTGACCAATCATGAGCCTAACGGCTGGAATAGTGCAGATGAAGATTTGGGGGGGGGCCCTCCATTTTGCAGATAGATAAGAAAAAAAAAGAAGAAAAAAAGCTAGTATAGCCACAGGCCTTTTGGAATATATCCCCAATTTTTATATACAAAACCATATAGTTAAAATATCTAGATTTGAAAGCTTCATGAAAAAAATTCTAGATTCAGGGAGCTATGTGGTAATGCACCTAGTAGAGTACACATGTTACCCTGTGTGAAGACCTGGATCTATGCTTGCATTCCCATTTCTCTCCATATTTATCCAAAAGAGAGGGAAAGAGAATATGACCTGCAGGCACTGACCCCTATCAATAACCTGACTGAAATATATATATATATATTTCACATATATAATTTATATTATATTATATTGTATTATATATTATATTATATTATATTATATTATATTATATTATATTATATTATATTATATTATATTATATTATATTATGTGGGTGTGTCTAGGGAAAAATTATTGAATCGGGTCAAACATACTAAAAAGAGACAGGGAAGGCTCAGCCATGGACCAAACTCATTTATTCTGTCCCTCTTGACAAAGCAACCAAAGGCAGAATTTGAAATTCAATAAAATTAGGAGCTTTGTTCATAGCAACATTAAGTGTTAATTTTTACATTGACAATTGTGTATGACCTACAAATGATGTTATAAGTATCCAAATGGCCCTTGTCAGAAAAATATTCCCCACCTCTGTGCAAAGGCCACTAGAGAAGGAGAGCTCATTCTCTTTCTAGTCATATCATTTTTGTTTGACTAGAGATAAAAATGAAAGAAAAAAAGAAATCAGCAAGGAAACTGCAAATTCAGTGAGGTTAGTCTGGATCTTAGGATAAGTGCCTAATATAACACTTACTGCACAAAGACCACCTATCCCCAAAATCTTCCATGGGTTACTCCCAAAGTGGCAAAAAATCAAGAGTTGTCATTTCTAGAAGGAGATAGGGAAATTAAAAAAAAAAAAATTAAAAGCTGCAAGGACTGGCATAAGGATCCCGGTTCAAGCCCCCAGTTCCCCACCTGCAAAGGAGTAACTTCACAGTCAGTGAAGCAGGTCTGCAGGTGTCTATCTTTCTCTCCCCCTCTCTGTCTTCCCCTCCTCTCTCCATTTCTTTCTGTTCTATCTAACAACAACGGCATCAATGACAACAACAATAAGAAGAACAATAATAATTACAACAACAATAAAACAACAAAGGCAAAAAAGGGGGAATTTAAATATTTTTTAAAATTTTTTTGAAAAAAGATTCCTAGGTGGGCTTTGAACATGATATATTAGCAAACATAGTTTTTTTTTTTTAATTGGAGAATTAATGTTTTACATTCTTCTTCTTCTAGCGTTTGCCCTTCTTCTGTAGCCAGCCAACAGCGCCAGGTTGAAAGCTGTCAGGAGCTGCTTGTTGCTGGCTTTGAAAGTGACTGGGATACATGTGGATTCAGTCGGCTAGGAAGGATCGTCAGTTTCCCCAATGAATGGGTACTCACGAGATGCACCACGAGAAGGTCGATCCAATGCATCCCAATGTTTTACATTCAACAGTAAGTACAATAGTTCGCACATGCGTAACATTCCCCAGTTTCCCATATAACAATACAACCCCCTCTAGGTCCTCTGAATCCTTCTTGGACCTGTATTCTCCCCACCCACCCACCCATCCCAGAGTCTTTTACTTTGGTGCACTACGCCAATTCCATTTCAGGTTCTACTTGTGTTTTCTTTTCTGATCTTGTTTTTCAACTTCTGCCTGAGAGTGAGATCATCCCATATTCATCCTTCTGTTTCTGACTTATTTCACTCAACATGATTTTTTCAAGGTCCATCCAAGATTGGCTGAAAATGGTGAAGTCACCATTTTTAATAGCTGAGTAGTATCTTACATTGTGTATATATACCACAACTTGCTCAGCCACATATCTGTTGTTGGACACCTGGGTTGCTTCCAGGTTTTGGCTATTACAAATTGTGCTGCCAAGAACATATGTGTACACAGATATTTTTGGATGGATGTGTTGAGTTCCTTAGGATATATTTCCAGGAGAGGAATTGCAGGATCATAGGGTAGGTCCATTTCTAGCCTTCTGAGAGTTTTCCAGACTGTTCTCCACAGAGGTTGGACCAATTTACATTCCCACCAGCAGTGTAGGAGGGTTTTTTGACCCCACAACCTCTTCAGCATTTGCTGCTGTTACCTTTTCTGATGTATGACATTCTCACAGGAGTGAAGTGGTATCTCATTGTTGTCTTTATTTGCATTTCTCTGACAATCAGAGACTTGGAGCATTTTTTTCATGTGTTTCACAGCCTTTTGGATCTCTTCTGTGGTGAATATTCTGTCCATGTCCTCGCCCCATTTTTGGATGGGGTTATTTGTTGTCTTGTTGTTGAGTTTGGCAAGCTCTTTATATATGTTGGTTATTAAACTCTTGTCTGATGTATGGCATGTAAAGATCTTCTCCCATTCTGTGAGGGGTCTCTTGGTTTGGGTGGTGGTTTCTTTTGCTGTAAAGAAGCTTTTTAATTTTGTGTAGTCCCATAGGTTTATACTTGCCTTAGTCTTCTTTGTAATTGGATTCATTTCATTGAAGATGTCTTTAAAATTTATGCGGAAAAAAGTTCTGCCAATATTTTCCTCTAAGTATCTGATAGTTTCTGGTCTAACAACCAAGTCCTTGATCCACTTGGAATTTACTTTTGTATTTGGTGAACTATAGTGGTTCAGTTTCATTCTTCTGCATGTTTCAACCCATTGTTTCCAACACCATTTGTTGAAGAGACTCTGCTTTCCCCATTTAATAGTCTGAGTCCCTTTGTCAAAGATTAGATGTCTATAGGTGTAGGGCCTTACTTCTGGGCTCTCAATTCTATTCCACTGGTCAGTGTGTTTATTCATGTTTCAGTACCAAGCAGTTTTGATGACAATGGCCCTATAATACTATTTGAGATCTGGGAGTGTGATGCCTCTGGTTCTGTTCTTTTTTCTCAAGATTGTTTTGGCAATTCTAGGTCTTTTCTGGTTCCAGGTTAACATTTGTAGCATTTGTTCTATTCTCCTAAAAAATGTGCTTCGGATCTTGATGGGAATAGCATTAAATTTGTAGATGGCTCTGGGTAGTATATTCATTTTGATGATGTTAATTCTTCCAACCCATGAACATGGAATATCTTTCCACTTCTTTGTGTCTTTTTCAATTTCCTTGAGTAGTGACTCATAATTTTCAGTATACAAGTCTTTCACTTCTTTGGTTAGGTTTACTCCTAGATATTTTATTGTTTTTATTGCTATAGTAGAAGGAATTGATTTCTGGATTTCAATTTCTTCTAGCTTAGTGCTTGCATAGAGCAATGCCACTGACTTTTGAATGTTAATTTTGTAGCTTTGTCTCTAATTCGTCCTCGATCTTGCTAATTCTGTTTTCAGCCTCATTGATTCTACTTTCTCTACCCTCTTCTGTTTTCTGGAGTTCATCTATTTTGTTTCTCTGTCCTGATACTGTTTTATCTTGTTCATCTACTTGTGTTCTTAGCTCAGCTATTTCAGCTTTCAGGTCTCTAATAACCTTGAGATAGTTAGTGCTTTCTTCCAGAGTCTCATTTGTTGTTCCTGTATTTCTGATTACAATTCTTTCAAACTCTTTACTCACTCCTGTGATTATTTCCTTAGCTAATGTTTGGATGTTGATCTCGTTATTTTGTGCTTCACCCTTTGGGGGGCTTTTAGCTGGACTGTTGTCCTGGTTAGTTTCTCCAATATTTCTTCTTGTTGGTTTACCCACTTTATATATTATGTTATGAGTTCCCTCTCTTAGTAGTTTTCAAATTACTGATCACTATTTCTTGGATTGACTTGTGTCTAAGTAAGGTAATTAAAGGGTTCACAGTGGTGAAAGTTAACAGTTGTTTTAATAGTATTTTAATCCCTGAGTTGGAACTCAGTGATTTAAAAGCCTCTTTTTTTTTTTTTTTTTTCCTTCTCTGTAGGTTATGGAAGCCTGAGGGCTTCTAACTATAAGTAGGCTTCTTAACTTAATCACTGACTCCTGACCAAGAGATAAGGCAGGGTGTGGCAGAGATAGTCCGGTGGTTATGCAAAGAGACATTCACAGCCCCACAGCTATGCCACAGAGGTCTTCTCCTGAATTTCCTGGTTAGATCTCTGTCCCCCTGTGTCCCTCCCTGCCGCTGCTCCAGATTTTGAGGGCAGTAGCAATGGAGACTCAGGGTTACACTTGGTGAGTCTCCAGGGAGTCCTCTCCTCCCTTCAGCTGTCCCCTTATTGGTGGAACAGACTGGAGGTGTTGTCTCAACTGATAGACCACCGGACTGTTACCAGCCACTTAGTCTCTCCCTAGGCTCCTCTCTGTCACCAGTTTGCACTCACCGGTGATTTGGTGGGTTCCTGTAGTTGTTCTAGTCCTGTCTTGTTTCAGTCCCATGTAGTCTCCTTTGGTATGCCTAGTTGATCTGGGAGAGGAGAGGAGAGGAGTGGAGAGAAACAGATCTGCTGCTGCTCGTAGCCCCGCCTCCACAAACATAGTTTTTGCTGAGTATTTTAACACTGATATTTCCTTTCAAATAAATACTTCATTTTACCTTGGGGATGGAAATCTCCAAATTTTTAATTAAACACCAAAGCCTAAGTTTATCTCTAAAATTCAAGACTCAATGTTACCATATATTTTCTGGGTTTACAATTGCTTATAGTTCCCCATCAACTAAAATAATGCAATATACTCCTACTACTTTGATTTTATTGGAGATTCACAGATGTGAATTAAATGGTACAGACAGAAAAGGCATCTAAAATTTAGAGCTGACAAGATGCCTGACTTTTGAGTTGTCAGTCTGTGAAGCTTTTCATTAGAGGTTTTACAGTGCTTTCATCACTAATTAACAAATAATGACATGCCAAGAGAAACACATTTAAGACTAAGAAAACTAACAGATACATGTACCAAAAGCTATTTTACACTGACTTCATTTCATTTGAGCATCATTACTTCAGCATTCTGTTCAATGAAAACTCACACTTGACAGATTAGATCTACTGTAAAAAAAATAAAAAAAGAAAGAAAGAAAGAAAGAAAGAAAGAAAGAAAGAAAGAAAGAAAGAAAGAAAGAAAAAGGGGGGAAAAAGCATGCAGGGAGGCGGACGGTAATGCAGTGGGTTAAGCACACATGGCTGGAAGCACAAGAACTGGGTTCCAGATCCCAGCTCCCCACAGTGGGGAGGGGGGGTCACTTCACAAGTGGTGAAGCAGGTCTACAGGTATCTATCTTTATTTCCCCCTCTCTGTTCACCCCCCCCCCCCTCTGTCCTATGCAACAACAGCCATAACAACAAGAGCAACAACAAAATGGGAAAAATGACCTCTAGGAGCACTGGATTCGTAGTACAGGCACTAAGCCCCAGAGGTAACCCTGGAGGCAAAAATAGAAAAAATTGCATGCAAAAGAATTGTAACCAGGTTCAACAATTTGTTTGGCTTTGTATGTTAACTCTCTTTTCAGCCACCAGGTTCCAGATGCTAGCATGATGCCAAACAAACTTCCCTGGACAGACAACCTCACCCATGTGCCTTGGAGCTCTGCCTCCCCAGAGACCTTCCCCACTAGGGAAAGAGAGAGACAGGCTGGGAGTATGCATCAACCTGTCAACACCCATGTTCAGCGGGGAAGCAATTACAGAAGCCAGACCTTCCACCTTCTGCATCCCACAATGACCTTGGGTCCATACTCCCAGAGGGTTAAAGAATAGGAAAGCTATCATGGGAGGGGATGGGATACAGAGTTCTGGTGGTGGGAACTGTGTGGAGTTGTACCCCTCTTATCCTATGGTTTTGTCAACGTTTCCTTTTTATAAATAAAAAAAGTTTTAAAATAATTAGACCTACAAAAAAATTGTATTAAGGCCCTCACAGTCAGACTCTGGCCTTCCTTTTCCATTTTTTTCCCAAAACAAAACATGTCCTATAGCACTATCCTCCAAGCCTCTTGAATATCCTTATTGTTTCACTCATGCCTTTTCTCTGAGAATTGAGCTTTTTTTTTTTCACTGTAATTGCTTCAGGGACTAAAACTAAAACTTGGTCATCTTTTGGGAATAGCTCCTGGGTCTCCTAGTAAGACACTGCTGTGTGTGTGTGTGTGTGTGTGTGTGTGTGTGTGTGTGTGTGTGTGTGTGTGTGTGTTGCTTATTCAACTGAACTGAACTTTGAAAAGTGATTTGGGTCATTATTATATTGATCTTCATATCACAGGGAAAGTAATGGTTTAACAAACAATACTGCTATTATTTCTATATCTGAATCAAAAACCCAAGTTTTCATAAGAAAATAAAAGGAGCACAAGTGGACAGGGAGAAACAATAAAAACTGGACCATAAAAGCCAATTCCATGGAAGAACAATTTCCTTAACTATCCTTAAAGGAGAGTGTTGGTCAAATGTGCAGATGTTCAAGAACCATTCCTACTTAGTTAATAGGGCATGATAGATCTCATCAGTATTTGTCTTCATTCTTCTGAAGACTTTGTAATGACTTTTGTTAGCTTTAGTTTTAGAAAGTCTGGGCTGCTTTCTGTTGAGATTGCCTCCTCATTTGGATTTCACAGAAGAGTGAATCAATTCTACTTACAGTGAAAAGACTTGTATAATTTGGTGAACCATTCAATTTCTTTAGACACATTGCTTATGGGTGTGAGATAATTCTAATAAGGTTCATTTCATGAAAAGATATATAAGTACTTAGAATTAGCAATCACAATAAGCACAAGTGAAGTACATCTCAGTCGATTTTTTTTAATTTTGCTTTTTTTATTATTTAAGAAAGGATTAATGAACAAAAACATAAGATAGGAGGGGTACAACTCCACACAATTCCCACCACCCAATCTCCAAAACCCACCCCCTCCCATGATAGCTTTCCCATTCTCTAGCCCTGGGAGCATGGACCCAGGGTCGTTGAGGGCTGCAGAAGGTAGAAGGTCTGGCTTCTGTAATTGCTTCCCCGCTGAACATGGGCGTTGACTGGTCGGTCGGTCCATACTCCCAGTCTGCCTCTCTCTTTCCCTAGTAAGGTGTGTCTCTGGGGAAGCTCCAGGACACATTGGTGGGGTCTTCAATCCAGGGAAGCCTGGCCAGCATCCTGGTGGCATCTGGAACCTGGTGATTGAAAAGAGAGTTAACATACGAAGCCAAACAATTTGTTGAGCAATCATGGATCCCAAGCTTGGAATAATGGAGAGGAAGTGTTAGGGAGGTACTCACTGCAAACTCTAATGTACTTCTGCTTTCAGGTATATATTTTGTAGTAGTTTATGGATACGTGTGAACATAAGCTCTCTCTCACAGAAACTGGTCTATATCTACGTTATGGGACTTTGTTAGAAAGTGAACTACCTGAGATGGAATTAGAGTATACTATGAAAGGAAAGGTCTCACCTGAGTAATGAAGCTGAAGGGTTGTCATTCCACACGTGAAGTCTCTGGACACAGTCTGAGGTGAAGCATGTTGAGGTGGCAATCGTTGCGTTGGTTAGGTTGTGATCGGCGGATGCAATATTATTTGGTTTGGATTGGGAGATGCATACGGGAAAGTGGGCCCTATCCAAGGGTTCCAGGACTGGGGGAAGTAGGGGCTCTATAGTGGAGATGTGAGGTTCCTACTGTCTTAGGGTTCAAAAAGACAATCGATAGTTAATGTTATTATCACATTATTTGGTAATTGGGTTAACTTTGAAAAGTCCTTTTGTTAGGGTTTGCTGTACAGTATCCAGTATCTTGTATATAGCTGTGCTATTGGATACTTCTAATCGACTTGGTCTAGGCTTTTGAGAGAGTCCGCATATCAAATACACAGCCTATATATTAAAAAGATTCAGTTTGTGTTTTGAGAAACTTTGAGACATACAATTGATTTTCCCCCTCTCATATTAATTAACTACTGATTTATATGTCTACATTTTGCTAGGAGTGTACATAAACACCATTCCCACCACCAAAGGACTGTGACCCATCCCTCCCACCCACTCCCACCCCCCACTGGCCCAGGAAGCTGCATGTCTACCCCTCACCACTGGGTTTTTACTTTGGTGCCTAATTTTGCTTTTTTTTACCCCTTTTGTTGCCCTTGTTGTTTTATTGTTGTTGTAGTTTTGATGTTATCATTGTTGGATAGGACAGAGGGAAATGGAGAGAGGAGGAGAAGACAGAAAGGGGGAGAGAAAGATAGACACCTGCAGACCTGTGTCACTACTTGTGGAGAGACTCCCCTGCAAGTGGGGAGCCTGGGGCTCAAACTGGGATTCTTTTTTTTTATTTTTTTTAATTTTTTTATTTAAGAAAGGATTAATTAACAAAACCATAGGGTAGGAGGGGTACAATTCCACACAATTCCCACCACCCAATCTCTATATGCCACCCCCTCTCCTAATAGCTTTCCCATTCTCTATCCCTCTGGGAGCATGGACCCAGGGTCATTGAGGGTTGCAGAAGGTAGAAGGTCTGGCTTCTGTAATTGCATCCCCGCTGAACATGGGCGTTGACTGGTCAGTCCATACGCCCAGTCTGCCTCTCTCTTTCCCTAGTAGGGTGGGTCTCTGGGGAAGCAGAGCTCCAGGACACACTGATGGGGTCTTCAGTCTAGGGAAGCCTGGCCGGCATCCTGATGACATCTGGAACCTGGTGATTGAAAAGAGAGTTAACATACGAAGCCAAACAATTTGTTGAGCAATCATGGACCCAAAGCTTGGAATAGTGGAGAGGAAGTGTTAGGGGGGTACTCACTGCAAACTCTAGTGTACTTCTGCTTTCAGGTATATATTTTGCGGTAGTTTACGGATACGTGTGAACATATGTTCTCTCTCACAGAAACTGGTGTATATTTAGGTTTTGGGACTTTGTTAGAAAGTGAACCACCTGAGACGGAATTAGAGTATACTATGAAAGGAAAGGTCTCACCCGAGTAATGAAGCTGAAGGGTTGTCACATGTGAAGTCTCTGGACACAGTCTGAAGTGAAGCATGTTGAGGTGGCAATCATTGTGTTGGTTAGGTTGTGACAGACAGATGCAATATTATTTGGTATGGATTGGGAGAGGCATACGGGAAAGTGGGCCCTATCCAAGGGTCCCAGGACTGGGGGAAGTAGAGGCTCTATAGTGGAGATGTGAGGTTCCTGCTGTCTTAGGGTTCAAAAAGACAATCGATAGTTAATGTTATCATCACATTATTTGGTAATTGGATTAACTTTGAAAAGTCCTTTTGTTAGGGTTTGCTGTACAGTACCCAGTATCTTGTATATAGCTGTGCTATTGGTTGCTTCTGATCTACTTGGTCTAGGCTTTTGAGAGAGTCTGCATATCAATTACACAGCCTATATATTAAAAAGATTCAGTTTGTGTTTTGAAAAACTTCGAGACATACAATTAATTTTCCCCCTCTCGTATTAATTAACTAGTGATTTATATGACTACATTTTACTAGGAGTGTACATAAACACCATTCCCACCACCAAAAGACTGTGACCCATCCCTCCCACCCACTCCCACCCCCCACTGGCCCAGGAAGCTGCATGTCTACCCCTCACCACAGGGTTTGTACTTTGGTGCCCTACTTACAATTTGGTCAGGTCCTGCTTTTAGTTTCCCTTTCAGATCTTCCTACTCAACTTCTGTTGATGAGTGGGATCATCCCATACTCATCTTTATCTTTCTGACTTAGCTCACTTAACATAATTCCTTCTAGCTCTGTCCAAGATGGGTCAGAGAAGGTGGGTTCATTGTTCTTGATAGCTGCATAGTATTCCATTGTGTATATATACCACAGCTTTCTCAGCCACTCATCTGTTGTTGGGCACCTGGGTTGCTTCCAGGTTTTAGCTATTATGAATTGTGCTGCTATGAACATAGGAGTACACACCTCTTTTTGGTTGGGTGTTATGGAGTCCTTGGGGTATAACCCCAGGAGAGGAATTACTGGATCATATGGAAGGTCCATGTCTAGCCTTCTGAGAGTTTTCCAGACTGCTCTCCACAGAGGCTGTACCAATTTACATTCCGACCAGCAATGTAAAAGCGTTCCTCTGTCCCCACAACCTCTCCAGCATTTGTTGCTGCTGTCCTTTTTGATGTATGCCATTCTTACAGGAGTGAGGTGGTATCTTAGTGTTGTCTTAATTTGCATTTCTCTGACAATCAGTGACCTAGAGCAGTTTTTCATATGTTTGTTAGCCTTTTGGATCTCCTCTGTAGTGAATGTTTTGTTCATATCCTCTGCTCATTTTTGGATGGGGTCATTTGCTTTTTTGGTGCTAAGTTTGCTGAGCTCTTTATATATTTTGGTTATTGGTTTCTTGTCTGATGTATGGCATGTGAAGATCTTCTCCCATTCTTTGAGGGGTCTCTTTGTTTAATAGTTTCTTTGGATGTGCAGAAGTTTTCAATTTGATGTAGTCCCATTGGTTTGTTTCTGCTTTAGTCTTCCTTGCAATTGGGTTTGATTCATCAAAGATTTCCTTGAGGTGTAGGTGGGAAACTGTTTTACCAATGTTTTCCTCTAAGTATTTGATTGTCAAACTGGGATTCTTACGCCGGTCCTTGTACTTCGCATCACCTGCGCTTAACCTGCTGCACTACTGCCGGATCCCTTGATTTTTTTCTAAAGGTACAAAAGCTTAAATAATGATGACCATGGTGATGTTTATTAAATACCTACTATATATCATCCCCTATGATAAGTACTTATCAGAAATTACTTCATGCAGTACTCATTAATAATAACAAGTATTAATAACATCTCTCCACAGTGATAACTTAAGACTAGAGAGGATACTGGAGTAGGGCACCAAAGGAAAAACCCTGGGGTGAGGGTGAGGGTGAGGGTGGATATTCGTCTTCCTGGGGCGGCAGGGGTGAGGTGAGGGGTGAGATGGGACACAGTATTTGGTGGTGGGAATGGTGTTTATGTACATTCCTATTAATTTGTAGTCATATAAATCACTAATATGAGAGGGGAAATTGATTGTATGTCTCAAACTTTTTAAAGCACAGACTGAATCTTTTTTTAAAAATATTTTTAATTTAATTTTATTTTAAAATTTTTTATTGGGGGATTAATGGTTTACAGTTGACAATAAAAAACAATAGTTTGCACATGCATAACATTTCCCAGTTTCCCACATAACAATTCAACCCCCACTAGGTCCTTCTCTGCCCCTGTTCCAGGACCTGAACCCCTCCCACACCACCCCAGAGTCCTTTACTTTGGTGTAATACACCAACAAATATTATTTATTTATTACTGGATAGAGACAGAGAAATTGAGAGAGTGATAAAGAGGGAGGGAGAGAGACACCTGTAGCCCTGCTCCACCACCACTTGTGAAACTTTCCCCTGTAGTTGGAGACCAGGGGCTTGAACTTGGGTCTTTGCGCACTACACCCAATCTACTCTTCAACTGTGCAAACTGTTCAATTTTGATGAGGGTAGGTAAATGACCTTCTGGTTTTGATCATCATATGTACTTATATACTTTGTATATAAAATTACTTATGCTTGCTGTTTTCACTTGCTTATATTACAAGCATAGATTTCCAAATCTTTATTAATTTTGTTTTTATTTTTAAAGCAACTATTTGGTGAAGTTAAATATTTGTTTATTTTTTTAAATTGTGAGATTTCCTTCACATACTCTGGCTATTATAAACAATGTAAAACACACGAGTTTCATTATTGGATGATCCGGCTTTTTTTCTTTAATGATTTTGCTCTGAAATCTGGTAACAGTTGAATTTCCTAAGTCATACTGACAAGATAGATTTTAGATCTAATTTTTATTAATATATTTATTTTTTTAAGTATGAGTCTTGTAGCCAAAAAAAAAAAACTGAATTTCTTAACAATACTCTTGATAATTTTTCTATTTATGTAAGAGTTAATTTGGATCCCAGGATTAATCCCCTGTACCACCATAAACCAGAGCTGAATAGTGCTCTGGTAAAAAAAAAAAAAAAAAAAGTTAATCTATTTACATTTAATGCTTTACTTGCAAGACTTTTTTTTTTTTCTTTTTTGCCTCCAGAGTTATAGCTGGGGCTCGGTGCTAGCACTATGAATTCACTGCTCCTGGTGGCCATTTTTTCCCCCATTTTTTAAAAAATTCTAAGGGCTGGGGTAGATAGTATAATGGTTATGCAAAGAGACTCTCATACCTGAGGCTCCAAAATCCTAGGTTCAATCCCCCACACCACCATAAGCCAGAGCTGAGCAGTACTCTGGTAAAACAAACAACAACAATAAAAAAAATGGATAGGACATAGAGAAATTGAGGGGAGGAGGAAAGACAGAGAGGGAGAGAGAAGGATAGATACCTGCAGATCTGCTTCACCGCTTATGAAGCGCCCCAACTGAATCTTTTTAATACATAGGCTGAGTCTTTGATATGTTGACTCTCTCAAAAGCCTAGACCAGGGAGAACAGAAGCAACCGGTGGCACAGCTATATACAAGATGTTGGGTATTATACAGCAAATCCTAACAAAGGGACTTTTCAAAGTTAACCCAATTGCCAAATAATGTGATGATAACAATAACTATCTATTGTCTTCTTGAACCCTAAGATAGCAGGAACCTCACATTTCCACTATAGAGCCTATATTTCCCCCAGTCCTGGAACCTTAGGGTGGGGCGCACTTTCCTGCATGCTTCTCTCAATTCATACCAAATAATATTGCATCCGCCGATCCCAGCCTAATCAACGCAAGGAGTGCCACCTCATCATGCTTCACTTCAGACTGTGTCCAGAGACTTCAGGTGTGAAATGAAAACCCTTCAGCTTCATTAACTGGGTGAAACCTTTCCTTTCATAGTATTCTCTAATTCCATTCCAGGTGGTTCACTTCCTAACAAAGTCCCAAAACCTAGATATAGACCAGGTCTCATGAGATAGAGCTATCATATGTTCACATGTATCTATAAACTAGGGCAAAATATATACCTGAAAGCAAAAGTACACAGTAGTCTGCAGTGAGTACCCCCCCAACACTTCATCTGCACTATTCCAGCCTTTAGGTCCATAACTGTTCAACAATTTGTTTGGCCATGATGCTGACCAGACTTCCCTGGACAAATGACCCCACCAATATGTCCTGGAGCTTCGCTTCCCCAGACACCCACCCTACTAGGGAAAGAGAGAGGCAGACTGGGAGTATGAATGGACCAGTCAATTCCCATATTCAGTGGGGGAAGCAATTACAGAAGCCAGACCTTCCACCTTCTGCAACCCACAATGACCTTGAGTCCATACTCCCAGAGGGATAAAGAATGGGAACGCTATCAGGGGAGGGGATGGGATATGGATATTTGGTGGTGGGAATTGTGTGGACTTGTACCCCTCCTACCCTATGGTTTTGTTAATGTCTCCTTTTTTAAATAAATAAATAAATTTTTAAAAAAAGAATAGAGAGGATAAATAACTTCAGTAGGACCAGCCACATAGTCAAATATCAGAGCTGAAGCTGAAGCCAAGACAAATTCCACTATGTCCCACTGTTTATTATCTTATTTCTCAAGCTGACTAAACGCCTTACCAATTAGCTGGCACCCTAGATGGCAGCAGGGTTTGGAAAAAGTTGGTCAATTTACCACTTAAAATCCTCATCAATAGGATTTTAAAAGATTGTAACAAAGCAAATAGGCAGTTTAGGCAAATTTTCCTACAATGGGAAGATCTGAACATGGGTAGCCATCAATCTGCCATGTCCCATTAGAGCAGCTGGGCAGAGAGATGGCTCATGCCAGGATGCTATGTCCACGCTCCCAGCAGAGGCTTCATCAACAGCGGTGTGAGGAAGAATATGCTATCCCCAGATATCTCCCTATCAACTGCCCAAGCGTGTGCCAATAGCAGCTTGCCTGGCATCATACAGAAAAGGCTTTGTTCTGCTCTCCAGTGATGGGTTGATTTGGGCCAAAGCTACTAGGGAAAAAATAAAAAGTAAAATGGAGAACTGATGATTACCCAGCTCTTCTGTGCTGGGTAACCATGCAACTGTTGACCATTTGTAGTGGTGATTTGGAAGCCTAACACTCTTAACCACATTTTCAGATGCTCCAAAATGGAATGAAAGAGCTAACTGAGGTAACATATTAAAATATAAAATAATCTCAATAAGTAAAAGGATCTACAGGAAAATCAAAGTTTTTAAGTTCAAGACTGGCAGAAATTGACTAGAAAATGAAGAAGTTTCAGATAATCTTTCTGTGTGAGTAAGCCATGCACTGGAGGTAGGCTACAGCCCCATCAGAAACAAGAATTGGCCAACAATCTTAAACAACATTAACACTGACCTAGGATCTATATTGAAGGAGGTAATGGTGGAAGACTATGTTCAATTTAGATGACACAAGTTTCAGTCAAGTCTATGCAGAAGACAGGGACCAGTATAAAGAGAGCTTTGAAAACCTATACACACCAGGAATAGCTAACAGAACAGAGGAAATTTAGCCTGGAGAAGAAGCAATACAAGTGTGTTTGATAAAGCTCTTTATGGTGTAATGGCAAGCACACTGGGCCCAGAGACAAAAGCAGAGTTTAGTCCTAATTGTAGTATTCTGAGAACAAGAGCACCTCTTAACCTCCTGAACTATCAGCAGCCTCAGCCAGTGTTATGTTTTTACTCCTCAGTTACTTAGTCACAGAATGTTGAGTACTAATAAAATTTTTTTTAAAAACTACAGCAAAATTGATTTATCTTAAAAGGTTAATTGTTTTATGACCAAAGCAGATGAGTTTCAAACTACTAACATAGAAAGTAATGATGTTATGGGAGTTCAGAGGCCATGTAAGCAGGCTATTTTGACCAAGGCTTAATAATATCATTGTTTTGCATAGGCTGCTGTAACAAAATACCACAAATGAGCATAAACAACACTTAATTGTCTCACAGTTTCAAAGACTAGAAATTCAGTTTCCAGGTATTACCAAGGCTGGTTCCTTCTCAGTACTGTGGGAGACAATCTGACCCATCGATCTCCACTAGCTGCTGTGGTTTGCTGTCGATCTTTGGTGTTTGCTGGTATATCATTCTTATTCTTGTCTGCATCTTCACATGTCTTTCCTGTGTCCTTTCATATAGTGTAGTGTAGTGTGTGTGTGTGTGTGTGTGTGTGTGTGTGTGTATGTGTGTGACCAAATCTCCCCTTTTTTGTAGGGACACAGACACATTGGAGTAGGGACCATCCTAATGAGCTCATCTAAACTTGATTCTCTGAAAAAAGACTATTGCCCAGTAAGATCACTTTGACAAATTCAGAAGGAATTAAGTCTTCAAGACCCATAGGAGGAACAATTCAACCCATAACTTGTGAGGAACTTAAAATATGATTTTTTTTCTTTCTGCAGATAAACAGTAGTTTCAACAACAGTGATGTTCCCAATTTAGTAGGAGCCTTTGACACTCCACCATTAATCTCATTCCATCACAACATCTTTATTCTCTACTTTCATGCCAGTCCTTATTTCACCCCAGTGGTAAACCATATCCCCATCCCCAGAGACAAGGGTCAATAATGAAGTAAAAATGCATGTCCTACTACATCAAATTGAAAAGCTTCTGCACAGAAAAAGAAAACACCACCCAAACACAGAGACTCCTTATGGAATGGGAGAACATCTTTACATGCCATACATTAGCAAAAGGCTAATAAATCAAAATATATAAAGAGCTCACCATACTCATCAACAACAAAAAAAATTGACCCCATCTACAAATGGGGAGAAATATGAAGAAAATATTGAACAAAAAAGAGATTCAAAAGACAAAAAACAAACAAAAAAATTATCCAAGTCACTGATTGTTAGAGGAATGGAAATGAAGAAAACAATGAAATATCACTTCACTCCTGTGAGAATGTCATATATCAGAAAGAATACAGAGGACCTAGTGGGGGTTGTATTGTTATATGGAAAACTGGGAAATGTTATGCATGAATAAACTATTGTGTTTACTGTTGAATGTAAAACATTAATTCCCCAATAAAGTATTTTTTTAAAAAAGGGCAACAAAAGGGGGAAAAAAAAGAAAGAAAGAGAGAAAGAAAGAAAGAAAGAAAGAAAGAAAGAAAGAAAGAAAGAAAGGAAGACTCCAGGAGCCCCAGCCATAACCCTGGAGGCAAAAAAAAAAGAGGTGTTGTCCTTTTTTCTTAAGATTACTGTGTGGTAGAGGAAATATTGATCCTGCTGAGTAGACAATGTGGTGGTTGAGAGTCTATTTATAGTTCTAATTTAACACAACTCTTTTTTTAATATGTATTTATTTTCCCTTTTGTTGCCATTGTTGTTTTTCATTGTTGTTGTAGTTATTATTGTTATTAATGTCATTGTTGTTGCATAGGACAGAAAAAAAAAGAAAGAATAGTAACAACAAATGCTGGAGAGGTTGTGGGGACAAAAGAACCCTCCTGTATGTAAATTTACCTAACTCCTGTGAAGGGCAGTGTGGATAACTCTCAGAAGGCTAGAAGTGGACCTACCCTATGACCCTGCAATTCCTCTTCTGGGGGATATATCCTAAGGAACCAACATATCCATTCGAAAAGATTTGTGTACACCTATGTTCATAGCAGCACAATTTATAATAGCCAAAACCTAGAAGCAACATAGGTGTCCAACAACAGAAAAGCAGCTAAGTTGTGATATATATATTACTCAGCTATTAAGAATGAGGAATTTACCTTCTTCACCTCATCTTGGGTGGAGGTCAAAGGAATAAGTAAGATAAGCTAGAAAGAGAAGGATGAATGTGGAATGATCATTGGGACATGAATGTAATTAGCACATGGCTGACTTATGTAAACCTACATCGGACTGTGGTTATATAGGAAGTTGTTTAAACAATTATCTGGAGGAACTCTCTATTCCCACTGTTCTTCCCCTGCTTGTGCCCTCCTCCCCAAATCCACCATGAAGCTTCCCTGAAACATGAACACATATATCTGGACACTGGTAACTAAGCTTTAGGCCTCATGGCTTCACATGATTAGCTAGCTTTCCCCCTTGGCCCATTTTGCTGCCACAGTTTTTATGTACCTAAATAGCCCAAGATGTAATAAACTTCCTGTTTGTTAAACTCCAACAAAGTCCACAGGAGTCTTTTACTTTTATTTTTTAATTGGTATACATCTCACTTATGGGCAAAAGTTGAGAAATAAGAACAGGAAGGAAAAACACAAAGTAGAACTTGGACTGGGTCTGGTTATTATGCCAAAGTAAAGGACTCTTGGGGCATGGGGAAGCTTAAAAGCTTCCTGGTCCTGGTGCATATTGGTAGAGGAGGACCTCGGCTGGGGGTGAATGTATTTTGCAGAAAACTGAGAGATTTTATACACGTATCAACAACTGTATTTATTGTATACTATTAATCCCCCAATAAAAAATTTCAAAAAAAGAAGGGCCAGGTGGTGGCACACTTGGTTGAGTGCTCACATTACAGTGCACAAGGGCCCAGGTTCAAATAGATTATCTACTTATAATTATGTATTTATTTATTATCTAAATGAGTATCGTGGCTGGTTGGTGGCACACCTAGTTGAGCACACATGTTACAATGCACAAGGACTAGGGTTCAAGCCCCTGATCCCTACCTGAAACAGGAAAACTTCACATGTGCTGAAGCAGTGCTACAGGTGTCTCTCTTTCTCCCTATCTTCCTCTTCCTCTCAATTGCTGTCTCTACCAAATAAATAAATACATATAATTTTTTAAAGTTATCTAAATGAGCATCTATTTATTTTACTAGTATTTCATTTAGTAGTGCACAGTGAGCATTGAATTGAGAGCAAGGTATGTCATGCTCATATTACAGATCTAAAAGGTCACTTTGGTAACTGATGATATGATAGGTTTAGAGGATACAAAGCTGGAGATGCAAAAACCAGTGAGATGTCTCTGTAATGGCACAAGAAAGCAATGATGGAAGTTTATACTAGGATGACAAACACAGTGAGAAAGGCAACCCTTCCTGACTATTTGGGAAAATATTCTGCAGGTATATCACCAGAAATTTGAAGAGAGGGACTAAGTGAGTAGTTTCCATCTAGCTGCACATTAGAGGTACTGTTTTGTTTTGTTTTTTTCAATTGTTTAAATTTTATTAGTGACTTAATATTGATCCACAAAGTTACAAGATAACAGGGGAATAATTCCACACCATTCCCACTACCAGAGTTCGGTATCCCCATTCCCTCCAGTGGAAGCTACAGTAGTTTTCCCAAGATCACAAATATGGGTTGGCTATTATTTTTTATAACTATATGTGTATATTTATATATATTTGCCCATTTTTCCCATGGTCCCATCCTCTCTTTTGAAGTCACACCTATACCTATTACTACTTCTGAATGTCCTTCCTTTTTCCCTCTTCTCACTCCAGGTTCTGATGGTGCTGGAGTTCAGAGTCCTCTGCTCATCTTCCCCCTATCATTTCCCTCCTGCTGGGAATGTGGACCAAAACTCTTTTGGGGTGCAGAAAGTGGGAGTCTTGGCTTCTGTAATTGCTTCTCCACTTGTAGGTGTTTATTCAAAGGCAAACTCCTAGTCCTGATTGGTTCAGACTTAGCAAATCAGTATTTCTGCTCTTTAAGTCCTAAGAATTTGAAGGTTCCTCCATCTGATCTATATGACTAAACATTTAAGGGCTAACACCCAGCAGAACAAGAAAACACTACTGGTTCAGATACAAGTGTTACCTTATTTTTATTTTTGTGACAATGGGGCCTCAGGTATATATAATTCCACTGCTCTGGGACTGACTGAGATTATATTTATTTTAAATGGGGGGGAGGGGGCAGAGAGAGTGGAGGGAAACCAGAGAACCTCTGTATCATCTGTAGAGCTTCACCTTGAGGTAGTGTGACCATGTAGTACTAGGGTTCAAACCAGGAACACACACATTCTACCAGATGAGCTATAGCCCAGCCTCAAGAACAGGTTTTAGTATTATATCTAAATGTAGAATCATTCATTACTTTAGAACCATATTACAGAATATAATCAAGCAGGGGCTGAGAAAACTCATTTAAAGAGAGGCTATAGCTGCTGCGGAAGTGCCTCAGTGGGTAGAGTGAAGGACCTGCATGCCTGAGGTCCTAAGTTCACTCTCTGGCACTGCTTATCCCTGAGCAGTACTCAGACCTATTTTTATTTTTCTCTTCAGCAATAAAATTAATCTTTAAGGAAAAAAGATACAGTAGGCTTTTTATAAGAATGTGGATTCCATTAAGGCATTCTAGGTTCAGAGAGTCTCAGATGAGCAGAAGTCTCAGCCAACAGTAACAGCAGGAAGGCACTCAGAGGAAAATCTGCCTTGGGTCACCTGTGTCCCTCTTCTACACATGTGGCTTCAGTTCCCATCTCACTCTGACCTGGTTTGGATTCCTGGTTCTGGCCTCTGGAGCTGCCTTGTTTCCATGACAACCTGTTCCTATTTGAGCCATGCTTGCTAGCTGACTGCTGCATCTAGATTCACCCAGGGCGCCTCGTCCCCTGGTTTCAAATTTTTATCATCACTGGGGCCCAGTTTTGGTCCTGCCAGCCCCACACCTGGTTTCCAGCTCCATTCAATCCTGCCTTTTTTCCACCCTACTCATGCCCACATTCAGATCTCAGCTTCTGGCTCCAGATACAGACTACCCCCTCCTTGCCAATTCCAACACTCATCTTCTGGATATACTTTCTATGTGAGCTAATGGAAATAAAAGGAAGAAGAAGAAGATTCCCAGAGGGTTTAAGAGAGGAGAAAAGCAAGGCTTTGGGCCTTGAAGATGGCTCAGCAACAGAGCATCTGCCAGTTTCATCCTAGGCATCATATATGACAGAAGGGTGCTCTCTGCACTCTCTTGTTAAAAAAAAAATCAAATTTTTGATACTTTTTAAAAGATGGAAAAAAACATTTTTAAAGCATAGGCATTGAATTTTGATATAAACTCAAATCTAGACAGTGACAGTATTGAATTACCTAATCTTTCCACATTTCAGTTTCCAAACCAATTTGAGGGTAATAAGTATAGTCAACTTATCTGGTATAGTATAAAAGTATAAGCCACATAATTCAGGATGAACACATGGACACATCTCTTGTAAGATTTATTTCTAAGAAAAATAGAAAGAGATGTCAGAGCCCTGCTCACCTCTGGTTTATAGTGGTTCCAAGGATTGAACCTGGAATTCTTGAGCCTCAGGCATGAAAGACTAGTGTACAACTGCTATAAAATTTACTCAATCCAAGTGCACCTCTTTTTATTTAGAGTTAATATCTCAAAAATCCAGAAGCTATTTTTTTATTGTCACCAGGGTTCTTTTTTTTAAATTTTTTTATATTTATTTTATTTATTTATTCCCTTTTGTTGCCCTTATTGTTTTATTGTTGTAGTTATTATTGTTATTGTCATTGTTGGATAGGACAGAGAGAAATGGAAAGAGGAGGGGAAGACAGAGAGGAGGAGAGAAAGATAGACACCTGCAGACCTGCTTCACCGCCTGTGAAGCGACTCCCCTGCAGGTGGGGAGCCAGGGTTCGAACCGGGATCCTTATGCCGGTCCTTGTGCTTTGCGCCACCTGCGCTTAACCCGCTGCACTACAGCCCGACTCCCTACCAGGGTTATTTCTGAGGCTCAATGCCTACACAACAAATCTTCTCTGCTTCCAATAACCTTTTTTTTTCTCTTTCTTCCTTTCCTTTCTTCCTTCCTTATTTCCATCATTTCTTTTTTTTTCTTCTTCTCTTATTTAATAGGCCAGAGATAAATTTAAAGGAAGAGGAGAGTTAGTAGAGAGGGAGGAAAAGACAGAGAGCGAGAGAGAGAGATCCTTGTAGGACTGCCTCACCACTTGTGAAGCTTTCCTCTGTATTTGGGAACCAGGGACTTGAACTTGGGTCCTTGCACATGGTAGCGTGTGTGCTCAACCAGATGCACCACCTGTAAACCCCACCCCCACCAAAAATATCTTATGTATTGAAGATGTTCAATATGTCCTTTAACATTTAGCCCACTTCAATTCCAAATTATTCTAAAATTCTCAGGACTTCAGCACAAAGATGTTAAATCCAGGTTAGTCAGAGAGAGACATGGAGCTGTCAGTCTGTGCATAGATCCAACTTCTCTCAGTCTCACATGCATGTTATTCCTGTGGTCTCTGAAGGTTGGTTGTGTAATGTCTTGGTAATGATTTTGCTGGTTCTAGTAACTGCACTAGTAGTGGAATTCAATTGTTGGGCTCCCAGTTGACTCTGCTGCAACTAATTCTTCCTCAGATACTTCCACTGAACTCTGGACACTAACTCAGCTGCTATGTCCCCATCTGGAAGCTCCATTTCCTGGCTTTGGGGCTTATACCAGTTTCCTATGATCAAAAAAAAAAATTACTGGAGCTGGAGAGTGGTGTATACTAGTTGAATGTACACATTACTACACACAAGGACCCGGGTTCAAGCCCCTGGTCCCCACCTGCAATGAGGAAGCTTCATCAGTGGTGAAGCAATGCTGTAGGAGTCTCTCCCCTCCCCTTCCTTTCTATCTCTCCCTTTCCTTTCAATTTCTCTCTATCAAAGCAAATAAAAAGTAAGGGGGGTGGGAATGGGGAATAAGAGCTGTGAATTTGTCGTGCAGATACTGAACCCCAGAGATAACCCTGGAGGCAATTTAAAAAATCAGCACAAACTAGATGGTATAAAATAGCAGAAATTTATTCTCTCATGTCTCAACAGACTAGAATTCTACAACCCAGATATTAACAGAGGTGATTCCCTCTTCAGAAAATGTCTCATACCTTCAAACTTTCTGTAGTTTCCATCAAATTTGGGGGCTCCGTGACTTGTAGGTACACTGCTCCAATCTCCACCTCAAGCTTTACAAGCTTTTTAAATTTTTTTCCCATTCTGTGCATACTTGTAAAGTTTCTCATATTATAAGTACTGTAGTCTTTTGGGACATTACAATGTATGACCACATCTTAACTAATTAGACCTGCAAAGACTCTATTTCCAAATAAACTCCCATTCTGAGGTTCCAGTGGACATGAATTTGTAAAAGACCCTAGTCTACACACTACTGGACCTTTTTTCAATAACAAAATTTGAAAACCTATTTCCTCAAATTCATATCTATGCAAGGAAGGTTCTTATACCCCTTCCTTTAATAAATTTTACTAGAAGTTGGTGCATTCAACTAAAGTAAAAGACTCTGGCAGGAAGGATTCAGGTCCTGGAACATGATGGTGGAGGACTCAGTGGGAGTTGTATTATTATGTGGAAAACTGGGAGATGTTATGCCTATACAAACTATTTTATTTACTGTCAAGTGTAAAACATTAATCCCCCAATAAAAAATAAAAATAAAAGTTCCCTTTTCCCCATACTCTCACTGTGGCTTATATTTTGACAACAGCTATCTCAATATGTATGCGATAATATCACACTGTGGTTTTGACTTTCCTTTAGTCTTCTCTAGGGGGAAAGAGATTACTTATGTCCCTTTACTGTTTTTTAAATACTCATTAAAAAAAAAATCTTACTCGGATAGAGACAACAATGAAATATGACTTCACTCCTATAAGAACGTCATACATCAGAAAAGGTAGAAGCAACAAATGCTAAGAGGTTGTGGGGACAAAGAAACCCTCTGTGCTACTGGTGGGAATGTAAACTGACCCAACCCTGTGGAGAGCAATCTGGAGAACCCTCAGAAGGCTAGAAATGGGCCTACCCTATGACCCCACAATTCCTCCCCTGGAGATATATTCTTTTTTTAAAAATTTATTTCTTTATTGGGGAATTAATGTTTTACATTCAACAGTAAATACAATAGTTTGTATATGCATAACATTCCCCAGTTTCCCATTTAACAATACAACCCCCACTATGTCATTTATTGTCCTTCATGGACCTGTATTCTCCCCTGTTGTTAAAATTCGGAGGCTCCAGCTCGCTGGGCTAGCTTCACGGGCGGGTAACAGAGATGACCAGAGACATACGGCTGGGCAGGGAAGCTATATTTCTTTATTCAAGAACAATGATTCATAAACTAAACCAAACTAATCACTAAACAGAACTCTGTTGCCTCTTTCCCCCGCGGCGGCGCCAAGCACTCTCTAACTCTGGAACTCCGGAACTCTCTCTGGGTTCCTTGGGGCGGGGACAAGCAGGCCATGAAAACTAGCAGGACTGAACCAATTTTCTTGGCAAGGGGAGAGTTAGAACAACCCAATGTAAAGCATACAACAATTCCCCCTTTTCTTTTTAACTAAATAACCACAGTATCAGGGGTGTGGGGTGAACAGAAACCTCTATCATACAGGCATTTTTAAAAAAGAAACTGGCACAAACATGGAGAAACATGTAAGCAAGTAACAAGAACCAGTGTGCTGCCAAGGGAAGGCCTGAGGGGGCCATCTTTTTGTCTCTGTGGGCAAAAATTTATCAGCTTAAAAAAAAACATTTCTTGCCTCTGGGGGGGGGCATACTTGCCTCAACAGGCATTTGCATGGGGGTGGGGAACGGCCTAGAGTCCCAAAGGCAGCTGGCTGCAATTTACTTACTATGAAACAAAACTTGTTATTAGCATAACCACAGCACAGTCTAAAATTTCTAATAGAGAAGGAATTTGAGACTTTTACATATCAACAATGTCTTTTTAACCTTTTGTTACACCCATTCAAGATGGAGACACACCCTAGGTGTGCGCAGGAAAGGAAACCTCAGGCATGAGAATAATTAGCATAGCCATTGTGTAATCTACCAATTCTAATAGAGAAGGTAATGGAGAGTTTTACATATCAACAAGTCTATTTAACCTTTTGTTTAGACCAACTTAGTTAAAATATATTGATTGTTAACTAATTTTTACCTCAGACTTTAAATGTAAGTTAATTTTATCTTTATGAGAATTACGTTGAAAACCTTTTTTATTTAACTTTGACTAGTAAGACTTTAGCCTTAAAGTTACTGTTTACCAAACTTTAAACATACACATAAACATGGTCATTAATGCACAAGGAGAGAAACCTTTGTTACGAAGACATGTCATTTCAAACACGAATTTAAATATGTACTGTCTTAGTTGTTGGGGGGTGCGTTGTCCAGTGGTGGTCTCTTGGGCAGCTTCACTTCTAGGAATTGCAGGTTGCGATCTCTGTACAAATCTCTGCGTACTCCAGCTTGTCTGCCTTCAGACTGGACCGGCAGCTGGAGATCTCATGTGCCCAGTTTCGACAGGGAGCCCGGGGGTCCGGGAGGTCCGGGATCGTTCCAGAATTCATAGCATGAGGGCAGGCGGGCCAGCCTTGTAGAAGGCGGGGGCTGAGGTGCCCAGGGGTGGCAGCCATGATAGGCCACCGCGGCCCTGCCCCATGGCCCTGCCATGTCTGCTGCCCTGTTCGCAGTAGCCGAGCAGCGTGGAGGGATCATGCGTCCAGTGCCCTGCACCACGCGGTGGAGAGCCGGCTCCTGTGGGCTGGCCTGCGTGCTGGCATTGGGCTCCTGCGTGGTGGCATCGGGCTCCTGCATGTTGGCATCGGGCTCCAGCGTGTTGGCATTGGGCTCCAGCACGTTGGCATCGGGCTCCTGTGTGGTGGCATCGGGCTCCTGTGTGCTGGCGTCTGGCTCCTGTGTGCTGGCGTCGGCCTCCTGCGGGCTGCGGGACTGCGGGGCTGCGGGTGCAGTGCGCAGGGTTGTCTGGGCGCAGCCGGCTGGCTGGCTGTTCCACCAGGTGGAAAAGGCAGCTCCGCGCCTCGTCTCTTGCCCGCTGGCTCTTCCCGACTCATCTGGCTGTTTTGAGTGCGCCCGAGCGCGTGGAAACCACAGAGTGGTCCAGAGATAAATGTTCCAGAAACAGCAAAACAGTCTCGTGAAGAAAGAGCAGAGGCCTTTGGAGATCTCTTCACAAGCAGAAGAGAAGGCCATAGTACATAGGTAGCCAAATTGTCTTCACTTATCTGAGAGATGGGCAGGTCAGGTCCACGTGGGCGCCATTTGTTGTTAAAATTCGGAGGCTCCAGCTGGCCGGGCTAGCTTCACGGGTGGGTAACAGAGACGACCAGAGACATATGGCTGGGCAGGGAAGCTATATTTCTTTATTCAAGAACAACGATTCATAAACTAAACCAAACTAATCACCAAACAGAACTCTGTTGCCTCTTTTCCCCGCGGCGGCACCAAGCACTCTCTAACTCTGGAACTCTGGAACTCTCTCCCGTGAAAACTAGCAGGACTGAACGAATTTTCTTGGCAGGGGGAGAGCTAGAACAACCCAATGTAAAGCATACAACACTCCCCTCCACCCACTCCAGAGCCTTTTACTTGGGGGCAATATGCCAATTCTATTTCAGGTTCTACTTGTGTTTTCTTTTCTGATCTTCTTTTTCAACTTCTGCCTGAGAGTGAGATCATCCCATATTCATCCCTCTGTTTCTGACTTATTTCATTCAACATGATTTTTTCAAGGTCCATCAAAGATCGGCTGAAAACGGTGAAGTCACCATTTTTTACAGCTGAGTAGTATTCCATTGTGTATATATACCACAACTTGGTCAGCCACTCATCTGTTGTTGGACACCTGGGTTGCTTCCAGGTTTTGGCTATTACAAATTGTGCTGCCAAGAACATATGTGTACACAGACCTTTTTGGATGGATGTGTTGAGTTCCTTAGAATATATCTCCAGGAGAGGGATTGCAGGGTCATGGGGTAGGTCCATTTCTAGCCTTCTGAGAGTCCCCTGGAGATATATTCTAAGGAACCAAGCACACCCATCCAAAAATATTTGTATATACCTATATTCATAATAGTACAATTTATAATAGCCAAAACCTGGAAGCAACCCAGGTGTCCAGCAACATAAGAGTGGCTGAGAAAGTTGTGGTATATATAAACAATGGAATACTACTCAGGTATTAAAAATGGTAGTTTCACCTCATCTTGGATGGAGCTTGAAGGAATCATGTTAAGTGACATAAGTAAGAAAGAAAATGATGAATATGGGATGACCTCACTACAGAGTTGAAAATAACTACCATGATGCCAACCTGACTTCCCTGGGCAGACAACCTCCTCACCAATGTGTCCTGGAACCCCACCTCCCCAGAGCCCTACCTTAGGAAAGGATCGAGACAGTCTGGGGGTATGGATCGACCTGTCCAGTTGGAGAAGCAATTACAGAAGCCAGACCTCCCACCTTCTGCACCCCATAGAGATGTTTGGTTCATACTCCCAGGGGGATAAAGAATAGGGAACTTTCCAATGGAAGGAATAGGATATGGCACTCTGGTGGTGGGAATTGTATGGAATTGTACCCTTCTTATGCCACAATCTTATCAAATCACTGAAGAAGAAGGGGGAGGGAGAGGAGGAGAAAAATAAGAAAACACAAAGCAGAACTTGGACTTGGTTTAGTGTATTGCACCAAAGTAAAAGACTCGGTTGGGGGGGTTCAGGTCCTGTAACATGATGACAGAAGAGAACTTAGTGGGAGTTGAATTGTTATGTGGAAAACTGAGAAATGTTACACATGTACAAACTACTGTATTTTACTGTTGACTATAAACCATCAATCCCCAATAAAGAAAAAAGAAATAAATCTTACTGGAGTCACTACACAAATTTTCCTTTTACTCTCTCTTTCAGCATGGGGCAGTAAATCAGTTTTATATTTCCAAATGCTTTCCTTAATAAGAAAACTTGCCCTGTGAGTCTTAAGGGCCAAGTGGTAGAGTACCTAGCTGAGTGCACATGTTATAATGCACAATGGTTCAGGTTCAAGCCCCCAGTCCCCAACTGTAGGGGGAAAGCTTTGCAAGTAGTGAAGTAGTTTCGTAGGTGTCTCTCTGTCTGTCTGTCCCTCTTCCTTCTCAATTTCTGGTTGTCTCTATCCAATAAATAAATAAAAATAATTTTTAAAAATAAAATCTTTCGATTATTGGTGGTTATTTGTCATTCTTGAAGGTAAATAAAAATCCCTGAGGCCTAGACCTCTAATGGATCCCTCTCTCCACCATCACTGGTCACTTCCATCAAGTACATCATCATAAGCCCTCTTGTGGGCCTTCCCAGAAGCTTGCCCTCACCATAAATCAGCAATGATAGGGCCTGCCCTAGTCTCTGAAGGGAGGGTAGGGTATCTGCCCTGGTCGTGAAATGAGTGAAACCTGTAATGTTCCCAGCTGTGATCAGAAGCTGAGAGCTCAGACCAACAGAGACTTAAGAGGTTACATAGTCTCTTGTGCTAAATATATATAGACCCTGGGTCGGGTGGATGGAGGTAAATAGTTAATGTTCTCCATAGAATGTTTTCAAGAGTGGGAGCTACTTACTACCTTAATTCAACTTTCTAGCCCTTTTCTCCACTCTGACACCATTTTCTCAGATAATTGTTTTATGCAAATTCGTGTTACCTATCAAACTCAAGCAAAAACTACCATAGTCAAGGGTCCCTAGAAACATGCAGTGGACTTCCTAGCTTTCTCTTCCACCCTATGATCCCTAATCACATCTGCTCTGTTTCTACTTTTTGGTTCCTGTTCATTAACCACTTCGATTTACTTTAAATCTTGACACCTTCCAGACACCAAGCTGCAGATGCTATCAAGATTCCATCCTGACATCTCTGTACAGACAACCTCACCAATGTATCCTGGAACCTCACACCTTCAGAGATCTATCCCATGGGGTACAGATCAACCTGCCAATGCCCATGCCCAGTGGAGAAGCAATTACAGAAGCCAGAACTCCTACCTTCTGCATCCCAAAAACTATTCTGATCTATACTCCCAGTGGAGAAGAAGTGGTAGGAGGAAGAGGATACGAGGGTTCTGAACTCCAGCTCCATCAGGACCCAGAGAGAGAGGAGGAAAAAGGGAGGGATGTCCAGATGTAGTAATAGAGTTATGTGTGGCTTGGAGAGGAAGAGAGGACTGGACCTGGAAGAAAAGGGGGACAATTATGTACAAATGTAGACAGATAGTTGTAGAGATAATAACTAACCCATGTCAGCAACCATGGGAGAACTTCGGTGACTTGCAATGGATTGAATGGGGATTCAGAACTCTGGTGGTTGGAATGATGTAGAATTATACCCCTGTTGACATGTAACTCTATAAATCAATATTAAACCACTAATAAAAGCCCCTAGAGGAAACAGAGTATCAGAAAAAAATATATATTTTGCTGGAGGCAAAATTCATAAAATCTCTTTTGGCCCATACTATCACAGGGGTAAATGTTAGGGGAAGATGACCAGAGGGCTCTAAACTACAATTCCATCAGGACCCAGAAAGAAAAGGAAAATAAAAAGGGGGGAAGGACACTCATAAGTAGTAGGTGTGACTTCGAAAGGGGCAAATATATATAAGTATAGACAGATAGTTAGAGAAATAATAGTCAACTCATATCTGTCATCTTGGGAAAACTAATGCAATTTCCAAGGGAGGCAATGGGGACACAGAACTCTGGTGGTGGGAAAGGTGTGGAATTGTACTCTTGTTATCTTATAATTTTGTAAATCAATATTAAATCACTAATAATTTTTAATTTACAATTTCTTTAGATTATAACACAATTTGAGAGGAACTCTAAGTGCATTCTGGGAAGTTCTGTCTCTCAAATGACATCTATATTTTATATATCATTTGGTCCACGGGGTCAGATTAATGATTATGTGCATCAGAGCTCTCTGATAAGCTGAATATGTCAGGGCTCTGGTTTGTGCTAAACTAGGACAGACATAATATGTTCAGAGTGGAAAGAAATGAGATCCTGATACACATCAAAGGATTTTACCTTGCAGAAACTGTATCTTCTTTCTGGTTATTGTAGCAGTGTCTAGATGCTCAAGAAAGATCTTACAAAATATTTGTCTTCTACCAAACAGGTCTCCATCAAGACTCAAATCTAAAGCTAGAGGTCTAGTCTTAATGTTCTGTGTCCTCAATTTAATTCTTCAATTAATAGACTCTTCTGGTCCCATGATCATACTGGTAGGGTTTCACTGTTATGTTCTTTTGCACTGAGGATGCCAAATGAATTTTGAAGAACAAAAAGAAGTCCCAGTAGAAGCTCAGAGGGAAAAGAGAAAGATGGGGAGACATTCTTCTGACTCCTTTCTTGTAAAACTTCCTGTGGCTGAATGTGCCTTTCACCCAAGATCAGAGTTCCTTTCTGAGATGGCCATATGATTTCTTCTGTGTCCTCCCTCAGGCCCACCTTCATATCTAGGAATGCTACCTGCTTTCCTGGTTTTATCATATTAACAGTGCACCACTTTAATCAACCCCTTTGTAGACAAAGCTTCAATGAGTTCATTCCTGGCTGCTGTAAGGACACAATTAAGATATAGATGAACTACATTAAATTGGTTCTTAGTTGTTTTCATCTTAACTATTTCATCAAAAATTTTAGGACTGGAGGAGATTATATCCTCATTTTTAAAAAGATGGAATGTGGGGCCAGGTGTTGGTGTACCTGGTTAAGCACTCACATTACAGTGTGCAAATACCTAGATTCTAGCCCCTGGCCCCCCATCTGCAGGGGGAAATCATCATAAGTGGTGAAGCAGGGCTATCTGTGTCTATCTCTTTCCTCGCACAGTTTCTGTCTCTATCCAATAATACATAAATAAAGATTTTTTTAAAATCAAACTATCATAAAAATATTAAATGATGGAATGAAGTCAGTGAGGCCGTGATTTACCTCCAGACCATGTTATTCATGCTACTCACAGATCATAGAACTCAAGCTGCCTTAAACTTCAACCCAGTCATCATTCCATTCACCTACCTGTGAGCCTAGAGAAGAGACAATGCTTTCCCTAGAAGATTCAGGAACAGGTAAGATACAGCTCACTTGGGGAAGTCCAGAAGTAGTGCAGCGAGTTAGGGGCATGTGGCACAAAGTGCAAGGACCGGCATAAGGATCCCGGTTCGATCCCCCGGCTCCCCACCTGCAGGGGAGTCGCTTCACAGGCAGTGAAGCAGGTCTGCAAGTGTCTGTCTTTCTCTCCCCATCTCTGTCTTTCCCTCCTCTCTCTATTTATCTCTGTCCTATCTAACAACAACAATATCAATAACTACAACAACAATTTAAAAAAAAAAGAACAAGGGCAATAAAAGGGAAAATAAATAAATATAAAAAAATTTAAAAGATATAGCTCACTTGGATAGTGTGCTTGCTTTGTCATGAGCATGACCCAGGCTCAAGCCCTAACTGCACCTCAATGAGGGAAGCTCCAGTGCTGTAGTATCTGTTTCTCTATCTCTCTGTCTCTGCCTTCCTATATGAAAAAAAAAAAATCAGCCCAAGGACTCAATGGTAGCATACCCAGTTGAGTATGTATGCTACCATATGCAAGGGCCTGGGTCCCCACCTGCAGGGGGAAAGCTTCACAAACAGTGAAGCAGTGCTGTGGTTGTCTCTCTTTCTCTCTCCCTTTCTATCTCTCCTTTCCCTCTCAATTTCTCTCTGTCCTACAAAGAAAAAAAGAAAGAAAAAAAAAAGGAAGGAAGGAAAGTAGGTAGGAAGCTGACAGAAGTGGATTCATGTGATAACTGTGGAATCCCAGTGATAACGGTGGTAGCAACACATAAATAAGTACATAAATGATTAAATAAATAAATATTCAAGTTTCTACAGCTAACAGCTACTCAAAATCAGTACCATGGTGAATTTCATCTTCCACCTTTTTCTTTCTTTCTTTTCTCCTCAGCATTTCCATTTCACCCCTCTTATCTCCTTACTCTGCCCCTAACCTGGGGCAGGAATTGACATTTACTGGCTATACATTATGC
This sequence comes from Erinaceus europaeus, assembly GCF_950295315.1. NCBI lineage: Eukaryota > Metazoa > Chordata > Mammalia > Eulipotyphla > Erinaceidae > Erinaceus > Erinaceus europaeus. The sequence goes on from NC_080168.1 coordinate 56,241,546, forward strand.
ACCAGATACCATGAAGTACTTAAATAACTGAGGCTAAGTCATTTTTAGTCTAATTTAACACTCTCAATAACTCTGAAATATCAGATTAAGTTTATATGTTGGAAGACTGAAGCTTAAAACACCTAAGTGTTCAAGAGGGCACACCACTGCAAGTCTCAAGTCCAGCCTGTCTACTCCTGAGTCTGTGCTCCCCCACCCCCATGACACCATGCTGATTCTGCAGGTAGCTGACACCCCTTTCTGATCTGTGCCTCTGCCCCTGCCCTCCTGTCCCCATAGCAGCAATATTCTTTAGCTTTCAGATCAACACTTACCCATCTTATGTCTGATCCCATTAACTGGTAATGGAAAACTAGCTGAATAATCTCTAATGAACTAATTTAGAGAGACCAGTCACCCACATCTTCCTCGGGTTTTATAATTTTTAAAGGATTCCCAGAGTCAAATCCTAATGTGGCCTTACCACATTAGAAAATTGTCAGATTGTAACTGATGCAATGTATTGGCATCAATTCTTTTTAGAAAAGAAGGCAGTGCTTTTGTTGAAAAGGATTGCTTGAGTGGAAAGATATGGAGAAAGATCACTTCTAACACATTCATTTAATCTAAAGTCCGTTCATTTGTTCTCAAAGCACTGCTGGAAACTGGGAGAAATAAGCAAGTATTACTTAGACTCCTGACTCTGCAAATGGAGGATTCAGACAAAGAACATTACATGCACAGTGTGAGAGAGGAAAAGTGAGGCGATATGGTGTGTGACCAGCTTTCAAGAGAGAAAAGGGGAAGGAGTTGAATTTATAAGGAAGTATGACATCCCACTGCATTTATTTGTATGACTTATTTTCAACACAAGGAGTAATTATTTTTGCAGCTTCCTTTCTTTAGTCTTCATGTAAGCTTCACAAAGGTAGGAACTGTGCCTTATTCATCTTTGCATCTTTCACAGCCTGAAGTCAATGTCTTAGATCTAGAAGATGCTCGAGAAATGCTCTTGTTGAATAAACACTCTACCTCTTCAAGTAACACACTCGCTTTATGGAACCCACTGATAAAGCTCCTCTGTTGTTTGTATGTCGGAATCTATTTTCAAAGGTAAGAGTGAAAAATAAAATTTCACAGTAGAATAAGAAGTATAATGGGAGGATCTCATCAAAAATAAGTGCCAAAGTTCACCAGCTCTTAGGTTCTCTTCTAAACGACTTTTTTCTCTTTCACAAGGGAGAACCTTAGATGCCTGCTGTTATTTTTTTCTTTCCAAATAACTTCAATATAAAATAAATTTTGCATCACAATACTTTTCTTTCTGCATTCAGATGACTTGTATGGTAGACACAAAAGGGTTGCTATGAGGCTATTTTGTGTGTGTGTGTGTGTGTGTGTGTGTGTGTGCGCGCGCGTTTTAAGTATATTTTTAGCACAATGGATATTAACAGCTGTTCTAAAAAGCACTCAGTGTTTGAGATGTACTTATTCCTGTTCCTTTATAAGACTTGATTATGTGCTTTTGATATTTTATCAAAATTTAAATTTCCCAATCCTTCTAGTGATTGAGAAATTTAACATTAAATTTGCTTATAATTTGTCATCTGGGAAAATAAGGAGTGTATAAAGGGGCAAATTTTAAGACACAAAACTATAAGGTGTTATCTTTTTCAGTAGCACACACATATATTCTATATTATTGCCCAGTTCATTAGAAATAAGACTCTGTGAGTCAGTTGTTGTTGCTATTATTGTTGCAGTAGATTTTTCTTATATTTTTACTATCAGAATAAAGGTGGGTTGGTCTTTTTTTTGAACTCTATACTCCCCCTAACCAAGTGTCAAAGGTATTCTGGACTAAGAATGGCTTTGTTGAGTCTATTGTGTCAAAAACAAAATCCTTTTGTATTCTCCACACAAAATAGTAAAACAGGGCACATAGCAAGATCAGTGAGTTATGCTGAACAAACACATGTTTCAGATATATCTTTTGGCCCGTTTGAAGTCCAGAATCAGAACCAGTTTTCAGCAAGCGTAGGCTAAACTCAGTGAGATGATGTTCACACAGTTGCTATATGTAATAGGTATAATTCATAATAACAAAGAAAAATTTGGCCCTGACAAAGACAGGAACTAGACACCCACTTCTGCTGGGCTCGGGGGTGACTGTAACCAATTATGATGACTCAGCTGGGTTCCAGATGTCATCTTCTCTCACTGATCAGATTCACGGCACCCAACTTTTTTTTTCTCTAACTCTAAATTGGACAGCAAGCAGGCTTTTGTCACCCTTATATCCTAAAGTTAAACTAAATTAGGTGCTAGTCTACTACAAAAACTATTAGCTGGACATTGGACATTCCTTTAGCTCTCATGATATGAAAGTAATTTTTTTAATATTTAGGCTCAGCATGTAACACATCTCAGATTGGCCTCTTCCTGAACTCTGGGGGCAAAAATAACTAAAAAGAAAAGAAAGGGAGAAGTCACTATGGCAGTGATCAGCTAGAATTATTCTGTCTGAAAGATGAACAATACCACAGACAGCTGCTGTCATCCTGTCTGCTTCCAGGAAGAGTGGAGGATGGGACAGGAAGAAGTCCTAGAAATGAATTCTCCTCTCAATCTCCACTCTATCCATAGGACATTTCAACTCTGCTCCAACACTGGAGACACATTTACAGACCAGATATGATCTAGGCTTGGTTTTCAGTTCTTGAGTCAAATAGTGGACAGATGATCCAAAAACATGTATTATGTGTAATGAACTTTCTGATTTAAAATTAAAGCATACTGGGGGTCGGGCGGTAGCACAGCGGGTTAAGTGCACATGGCACAAAGTGCAAGGACTGGAGTAAGGATCCCGGTTCAAACCCCCAGCTCCCCACCTGCATGGGAGTCGCTTCACAGGCAGAGAAGCAGGTCTGCAGGCGTCTATCTTTCTCTCCCCCTCTCTGTCTTCCCCTCCTCTCTCCATTTCTCTCTGTCCTATCCAATAACTAATGACATCAACAACAACAATAATAACCACAACAAGGCTATAACAACAAGGCCAACAAAAGGGGGGAAAATGACCTCCAGGAGCAGTGGATTCATGGTGCAGGCACTGAGCCCCAGCAATAACCCTGGTGGCAAAAAAAAAAAAAAATTAAAGCATACTGATCTGACACATTAGTCTATCTGCACAAGACCCCAAAAGAAAACAGATAGTGGTATAATGGGTAGAACACTGACTTGCCAGACGGGTCTCAAGTTCCATCCCCAGCACCACATGTGCTAAAGTAATGCTCCCGAGTGCTCTCTGTCTCTCCTTAACAAACAGATCTTAAAAAAAAAAAAAAAAAAAAACTTTGGAGACAGATGGTGGCACACCTGGTTGAACTGAGACATTACAGCATGCAAAGACTCAGGTTCAAGGCCCTAGTTCTCACCTGCAGGGGGAAGCTTCACCAGTAGTGAAACATTACTTCAGGTGTGTCTCTTTTTTGTTGTTGTTGCTCCCAGGGATATCACTGGCTGGTGCCTGTGCTATGAATCTACTGCTTCTGGTGGACATTTTTTTCTATTTTATTGGATAGGGCAAAGAGAAAATGAGAGAAGGGGAAAGAAAGAGAGGCACCTGCAGACCTACTTCACCCCTTGTGAAGCATCCTCTCTGCCGGAGGGGAGCAAGGGGCTCAAACCCAGATCCTTGTGTTTATTACTATGTGTGCTTAACCAGGTAGACAACCACTCGGCCCCCATCTTTCTTTCCCTCTCTATCTCCCCCTTCCCATTCAATTTCTCTCTATCTCAACCCAAAATACATACATAAATAAAAATAATTAAATTTTTATTTAAAAAAATCATACATTTCCCCACCACCACCAGGAATTTGCAGGTGGTGGGTTCTTTTCCTTTTTTCCTTTTACTCTGAAGTAAAAACAGAAGGATAATGGCAGGGAGGGAGGGATGGAGGGAGGAAGGGAGGGAGGGAGTGAGGGAGGGAGGGAGAAAGAAAGAAATAAACTACAACACTGCTTTGCCACTCATGAAGCTTTCCCTTTGCACAGGAGTCCTGTGTGTTGCCAGGAGCCTGAACCTGGGTCTTTAAACACTACTGAATGAGTTACTTCCCAGGTATAATAATTTGCTGTTTAAAAGAAAAGGTCAAAATAGAGTCTAGGAGATAACTCACCCAGTAGACTATACACTTTACCATCCATGAGGATCTGGGTTCAAGGCTCCAGTTACCATATGGAACCACCATGCAATGGTGAAGCAGTGCTAAGGTATCTATCTCTCTTTTACTCTCTATATTTCCTCTCTTTCTCTGTCTCTCACCCTCTCTCTGGTAAATAAAGGTGAAAAAAATCCACTAAGGAGAAGTGAAATTGTGCAGGTATGGAAACCCAGTGTGGAACAGATAAAATATTTTCATCATTTCTAAGGTGCACAGAGTTTTACTGTTTTAACACCACTGAAATGCAGATGAGTATTATAACCAAAGGCATGCTAATTTAACTGGCAGCACTATTTTTTCTCTTTGCTAGTGGCACAATGAAGAAAGTTGTATCTCACAATTAATAATGCTATATTCAATGAAAATAATTTATCACAACATTCTGTTTTTCTATCAGTTCCATAAATACACTTTGCCTTTATTATTTCTTTAATCCTAACCTGAATTCAGAGGGAGCATGTGAAGCTGAGTTTTATGTATCAACTTGACTAGGGTGTAGTGCTCAGCTACTAGAGCAAGCTCTAATCCAGGTGCTGCTGTGTAGGTATTTTATAAGTAGCCCTAAATAAAGGAGATTATCATCCATAATCCAGACTGGCCTCATCCAGTCAGTTGAAAGGTTCTGAGAATAGAACTAAGATTTCTCTGAGGAAGAAGAGATTCTGCAGCATCAGCTCCTGCCAAAGTGTCTCACCCAGTCCTTCCACAAAGCCTGGCTTGCATGCAGATGCCAAACTGGCCTGAATGGCTACCATGGTTGCATAAACAATAATACTTATACTTACATTAACTTATATTATACTTATATTAACTCCTTATACTTATATTAACATATACAATGATAAAATTTCCTCTGGGAGCCAGGTGGCAATGTACCTGGTTGAGCACACATGTTACAGTGTGCAAAGACCTGAGTTCAAGCCCCCGGTTACCATCTATGGAGGGGAAGCTTCATAAGCAGTGGAACAGGGATGCAAGTGTCTCTCTGTTTCTTTCCCTATCTCTTCCTCCCCTCTCAATTTCTATCTAAAAAAAATTAATTTTCTTCCTAGTTCCTTTATTATTTTTATTTTTTAATATTTATTTATTCCCTTTTGTTGCCCTTGTTGTTTTATTGTTGTAGTTATTATTGTTGTTGTTATCGTCGTTGTTAGATAAGACAGAGAGAAGTGGAGAGAGGAGGGGAGGATAGAGAGGGATAGAGAAAGCTAGACACCTGCAGACCTGCTTCACTGCCTGTGAAGCGACTCCCCTGCAGGTGGGGAGCTGGGGGCTCTAACCGGGATCCTCATGCCGGTCTTTGCACTTTGTGCCATGTGCGCTTAACCCGCTGCACTCCTGCTGACTCCTCCTAGTTCCTTTCTACCAGTCTCTAATCTGTCACCCAGTTACACACAACCACTATAATTACTATGTTATAGTAAGTGAATATGGTCAGATATTGGTTCTCCTCTGTCTTCCACTAATGTATATGTATATGTATATGTATATGTATATGTATATGTATATGTATATGTATATGTATATGTATATGTATATGTATATGTATATGTATATGTATATGTATATGTATATGTATATGTATATGTATATGTATATGTATATGTATATGTATATGTGTGTATTCATTCTACTCTATGCAGTATTCTGCAGTTTTTCTTCTTAATATTTCTTAAGAGATTTTCCATTTCAGTATATAAAGCAAGTCTTCATACTTTTAATACCTATATACTATTCTATTTCATATTTCTAACACCATATGTTTAAACTGCCAAATGTTGGCAAGCATTTAGCTTTTGGCACTATTACTATCATCCACAATGGAACACAATTTTAAAACAACTTTTTAAAAACATTTATATTTATTAACTTGACAGGACAGAAAAAAATTGAGAGAGTAAGGGAAGATTGACATGGAGAGAGAAAGAGACACCTGCAGCACAGTTTCACTACTAATAAAGCTTCCCTGCCCCTCTGAAGGTAAGAATGGGAGCCCTGGACCTGGTTCTGTGAGCATTGAAATGTGTATGTTCAGCTGTGTGCATAATCACCTAGCTCCTAAAAAAAATCATTTTATCGGGAGTCAAGCTGTAGCGCAGTGGGTTAAGTGGAGGTGGTGCAAAGCACAAGGACTAGTGTAAGGATCCCAGTTCAAGCCCCAGGTCCCCACCTGCAGGGGAGTCACTTCACAAGCAGTGAAGCAGGTCTGCAGGTGTCTTTCTCTCCCTCTCTCTGTCTTCTCCCTCCTCTCTCCATTTCTCTCTGTCCTATCCAACAACAATGACAATAATAATAACTACAAGAATAAAATAACAAGGGCAACAAAAGGAATAAATAAATAAAATAAATAATTTTTAAATCATTTTATATAATATAGATAGGTGTATCTAACCATATACATGCACTGAGTTATGTGCATATATACTCATTGTGTGCTCTGAGCAATGGTATCTGTAGATGAATACACAGTGGAAAGACTAAAAGGGCTAAAGGTATGTGGATCTGTGACTTTGAAAGAGCATCCCAAATTGTCCTAAAAACATCCCACTACCAAAAGAAAAAAGTCTTTGGAAAGTGCTTCGTTTTCCACACCCTTACCAACACAAGTATATGGTTGATCTTTGCAAGTTTTTCCAATTTGATGAATTATAAGTATGCTTTCGTGGATGTAGAAGTTACATTTCATTTCATATGAGTGGTGCAGTCAGTCATTTTCATATGCTAGATCACTTCTATTCCCTTTAATGTATAATCTCTATTCATATCTTTTGCCTATTTTTCTATTGAGTTAGTTTTTTTATATCATCTAGAAGTTTTCTGATACTGGGAAGATTACCCTCTATATGAAATTTGAGATAATTAAGATCTTCATCAACTTTTTGTCTTATCCTCTCTACAGTCCCTCTATAAGGAATTTATGTGTTTTGACTTATCAATCTTATATTGTATGACTCCCCGATTTTGTCATACTTCTTCTTCTTCTAGCGTTTGCCCTTCTTCCGTTGCCAGTCAACAGCATCAGGTTGAGCCTGATGTAAAGTTTCGAGACCTCCTTTGAATCTGGAGAGGTGGCAGTCGTTGACTATGTGGGTCATAGTCTGTCTGGAGCTGCAGGGGCAGTTCGGGTCGTCTCTGGCTCCCCAGCGATGGAACATAGCGGCGCACCGGCCATGGCCTGTTCGATAGCGATTGTCATACTTAGAAGCCCACACCAAGGTTCTCAGGGGCTGGGGAGACAGCATCATGGTTCTGCAAAAGACTTTCATGCCTGAGGCTCCAAGGTCTCAGCTTCAATCCCCAGCACCACCGTAAGCCAAGCTGAGCAGTGCTCTGGTATTTCTGTGTTTCTTTCTCTCTGATAAAAATAAAATAAATATTAAAAAAAAGAAGCCCACACCAAGGTTCTAAAAGCATTCACTATTTTAGTTTCTTATTCACTGTTTAAGGATTTATATACAGAATTCTGTTCTTCTATTATTTTTCATATGGCTAATCAATGATCCCAACATAATTTATTAAATAACTTATTTTAATCACTTTATAATACGTTTTGTCATATACCATATGTGTACAGACATATATATGTACTTAGTATGACCCAAATCTGTGAACTAGTAATACATAGTTTAAATAATAAAGTTTTGTGAGGTGAGCAGTGGCATGCACAAGGACCAGGTTCAAGACCCAGCTCCCCCATAAGCAAGGGCTATGCTTCACAAGTGGTGAAGCAAGTCTTCTGATGTCTACTTTTCTCTTTCCCTCTCTACCTCCTTCTCTCCTTTCAACTTCTTTCTGTCCTATGGAATATAATAGAAAAAGAGAGAGAGAGAGAGTCTGGTAGCAGGTTAAGCGCGCATGTGGTACAAAGTGCAAGGACCGGCATAAGAATCCCGCTTTGATCCCCCGGCTCCCCACCTGCAGGGGCATCGCTTCACAGGAGGCGAAGCAGGTATGCAGTGTCTATCTTTCTCTCTCCCTCTCTGTCTTCCCCATCTCTCTCCATTTCTCTCTGTCCTATCTAACAATGACTACAACAATAAAAAAAGAGATAGAAAAACATAATAAAGTTTCGTAACATATTTTAACATCCAGAAGTGTGTGTGTGTGTGTGTGTGTGTGTGTGTGTGTCCCCACACACAGGCCTTCCTTCATGCCCACTATTACTCTTCTTTTATAGGGTTTTCTTAGCTATGTGATTTAGTGTCTCATTTTATTCCACTGTGACCCCATAAATATCTCCATATTGGTTTGTCCTATCATAGTCCTAAAATACTACCATTAGACAAATGTTTTAGAAAGCCATAGACATCATACTGTTATGCTGTAACCTGGAAGCATCTCTTAGGGTCTTAGTTTTCTTCTTGACAGTATAGGGGAATAAGCAGAGAGACATTTTACATCAATGTCATCTAAGATTCCTTACAGTGCCGAGGTTCCTGGTTCTATATCAAACTTCCTGTTGGAAGCTTTACTTAGTAGTATGTTCATTTCTCACAAATGTTTGTTTTGTGATTTTATGTTACAGACAACTAGAATTTTTTATTCACATGCTATACTTTGCAGTAAAGGGAAAGAGTAAAAAGAAATTATTCATTTCTCCCACAGATCAAAATTTAAACAGTAAAATTTAAATGTCTGCTAAGTCATGTTTTCTAAACCATTCACCTTTCAAAGTGCAATATAGCACAAGCAAAGCATCTGGCATATAGACAATCCCCAAAAATAAAAGTCTCAGAAAGTCTGCTTCTAGTTTTGTATTTGCTTCCCCCCTCCTCACTTTTTTCCCATTTCTGTAAATTGCTAGCTGACCAAACACTGTAAGATCAAAGACTCTAAATGCAGTTTTCTCACACATGACTGAGTGGCTGCTGATTGCATTGATTGTCCATCACCGCTGAGTAACTGGGACAATACTCTACTCTAAATTGCATGTCACAGACAAGGGTAAAAAAAAAATGAACCAATAAAAACTTTAGTTGACTGAAATGCTCTGAAAACTACATTATTTTTTAACATCTTGCCAGCCAACTGGCACGATTCCAATATGAACAACCGGCATACCAATGTAGTTAAATATTATGCACTTCCTCTATAAACTGCCTCCATTCAAAAGCTGAAACAAACCCCTCTCTGACCACCTCACTTCTACTTGTCACTACTTCATCAACAGATATTGCCTTTTCCTGTCCCCCTTGCCTCTCCATTAGCTAGAATTCGTCAGAATTTGGACAAGAAAGCACAAGACCAAAGGGAAGAGTTCATTTTCAGTATGGTATCCTATGATGTATAGAGACTGCTGCCTCACATATGAGAAAGGCTGCCTTCACTAAAATAAAGCATTCTTAGAGTGATGGGCTGATATGGAAATTCCAATTTCAGCTTAAAAACAAAATCCTATGCAAAAGCAAAGAATTAAGATAGAAGGATGTGCATTTATTTAGTAAGTCAGAAATTATGTGGGCACTAATCCTAATGGGAGTTGCGTACAAATCCCGGGATATCAAAATCTCCTTGACTGGATTGACTTTTAATTTTGGAGTTTACTAGAGCCTGCAGCTAACTGCTGGTGTCTGTGATAGTGTCAGATCCCATCAAGGAAGCATGGAGGACTTGGTCAGCAGTCTGGGTAGAATGCCAGAGAAGGCCCTGGGGATATGGTAATTCAGTACTCAAGGTAGCCTTCGGTTCCATGAGACAGAACTAACTTAGTGTCCTATAATGATGTTAGAAACACTGCAACGCAATCTCCAATTTTTTATATAAGTTTCTTGTACTTATTTACAATGCTCTTTTTTTTTACATGCAGAGTAACTGCAAGAATAATACGTTATAGTTGCTACATCAAATTTTCCTGCAAGTGGAGACTTCTGGCACCCTGCCAACAGTCAGGGTTTCCTAGAACTCCTTCCTTATTGGTGCAGAAGTTTGGATTCCAGTGGTCATGCAAAAGAAGTAATAAAATAAAGGAATCACAAAGTATGACAACAACCTGACTCTTTTCATCTCTTCCCAAGTTCCACTGATAGACTACAATGCTTAGAAATCCTCCTCTATCAATGCCCAGGCATTTCCACCACCCTAAAAATGGAGGGATAAGGGAACTAATGTAGGGAAAGAACAGAATCAATAGCTGCAACTTTCTCTTCTTAGGAGGGAGAGATGAGAAATGTAGTATAAAGTATAAAACCCAGAGCTGGGAGATGGCTCAGTCAGTAAAGGGTTTGCCTTACCATTGTGAGGCCTTGAGTTCAACTCCTGGCACTGCATGGAAGTCCCTGACAGCACTGGGGAGCTTCAAGAAGGGTGCTGTGGTGTCTCTCTTGTGTGTCTCTCCCTCTAAAAAGAAAATAAGAAGAAAGTATAAAACCAGCTCAATCAGGGCTAGCCTATTTCTACCTCAAGAGTTTAGAGCAAAGACATCAGAGGAAATGCCTCATTTAGAGAGAATCATTGGGTTACAGTAATATATCTCTTTCCATAGAGAATAATGGGAACTCTTTACCTTTGGCCACAGGAGAGGAACCTCACAGGAAGTCAAGAAAAGTTTAACAAGGGAGAAAAAAAATAGACTTCCGGAGGTGGGGCTACAGACCAGCAGCAGCTGTGTTTCTCTCCTCTCCTCTCCCAGGTCAACTAGGAATACCAAAGGAAACCACCTGGGACCACAACAAGACAGGACTAGAATGACTTCAGGAACCCACCAAATCACCAGTGAGTGCAAACACGTGTTGCTTGTGGACTGAGCAGAGCCTAGGGAGAGATTAAGTGGCTGATAATAGCCTGAAGTTAACCAGTTGAGACTCCACGTCCAGTCTGTTTTACCAACAAAAAGACAGCTGAAGGGAGGGGAGGGCTCCCCTGAGACTCACCAAATGCAATTGTGAGTCTCCATTGCTACTGCCCTCAGAAGCAGGAGCAGCAGAGGGGAAACCCTGTGCTGACAACAAGGGAAAGAGAACTAACCAGGAAACTCAGGAGAAGATCTATAACTTGGTGGCCTAGTGGTGGGACTGGGAGATGCTCTTTGCATAACCACTTGATTATCTCTGCCCCACCCTGCTTTACCTCTTGGTCAGGAGTCAGTGATTAAGCTAAGAAGCCTACTTATGGTTTAAAAACCCTCAGGCTCCCACAGCCTACGGGGAAGAAAAAGAACAAAAGAGGCTTTTAAGCCACTGTGATCCAACTCAGGAATTAAAATACTACTGAAACAACTGTCAATTTCCACAGTGGTGAACCCTTTAATACCTTACTTAGACACAAGTTAATCCAGGCAAGAGTGATCAGTAATTTGAAAAGTACTGAGAGAGGGACCTCAGAACATAGTATATAGAATGGTTAAACCAACAAGAAGAAATATTGGAGAAATGAACTAGGACAAGAGTACAGCTAAAAGCCCCCCAATGGTTGAAGCACAAAATAATGCAGTCAACATCCAAACACTAGTTAAGGAAATAATCACAGGAGTGAGTAAAGAGTTTGAAATAATTGTCATCAGAAATGCAGAAACAACAAATGAGACCCTGGAAGAAAACACTAACTATCTCAAGGTTATTAGAGAGCTGAAAGCTGAAATAGCTGAGTTAAGAACACAGCTAGCTGAACAAGCTAAAACAGTATAAGAACAGGGTAATAAGATAGGTGAACTCCAGAAAACAATAGAGGGGAGAATGAATGGAATAAATGAGGCTGAAGAAAGAATAAGCAAGATCTAGGATGAATTACAGATTGTCAGGCAGCACAACTGCTCCATTGCTGATTGTATGGTCTATTTAAATAATCATTATTTTGCCTGATACCCACCCTGCCTGCAGGGTATAGGTTAATCCCATTGGTTAGAACTGTTGCAACAGCTGCTATGGAAGCTTTCTACCTTTGCAGTCTTTTCTCCACCCCCTCTCCTATCCATTTCTTTTTCCCACTTGTCACTTCCGGTTAAAGACATATATATAAAGGCATTGTCTCTGATCAATAAAGGCATAGCATTGCGATCCTACTCTGCCATGAGTTCCTGGTTCCTCTCTCCCAAGTCGCTGAGTCAGCAGCAGCCCAGGTTGGCTCCAGTCAAGTTCACTGCAACCAAGAGAGCACATGCCTGGGAAGAAACACCCGCAATGCTAGCCCAACAAGAGATACCTAAAAATGAAGCAAGGAATCTCAAAAAGAGATTAAGAGATACTGAAAGCAAGAACAGAGACCTATAGGATAACTTCAAAAGATATAATTTACAAATTATTGGCTTACCAGAGGAAGAAAGAGAGGGAAGGGAAGAAAACATTCTTCAGGACATAATAGCTGAGAACTTCTTTAGACAACATAAAAGACATAAACATTCAAGAATCCCAGAGGGTTCCAAACAAAATTAACCCAGACATAAAGACATCAAGACACAGCATATATAGAATGGAAAGGAATAAAGATAAAGAAAGGATCCTGAAGGCTGCAAGAGAAAAACAAAGAGTCACCTACAGAGGAAAACCCATAAGATTAGCAGCAGAATGCTCCACACAAACACTACAGGCCAGAAGAGAATGGCAAGATATTTATCAAGTACTCAATGAAAAAGCCTTTCAACCAAGACTACTGTATCCTGCTAGACTGTCATTCAGACTAGATGGAGGCATCAAAACCTTCTCAGACAAGCAACAGTTGAAAGAATTAACTATCACCCAGCCTGCCCAGAAAGAGGTTCTGAAAGGTCTCTATAAACAGCCAGACCACCATAAATAGGCCATATACCAGAACACTCTAAAACTCTACAAGAATGGCATTAAAATATCTTCAATCTTTGTTTTGATATCAATAAATGTCAATGGCCTGAATTCACCTATTAAAAGGCACAGAGTAGGAAGATGGATCAGAAAACACAACACAACAATATGCTGTCTACAGGAAACCCACCTAACTCAACAAGACATACACAGACTCAAAGTGAAAGGATGGAAAACTATCATACAAGCCAATGGCCCACAAACAAGGGCAGGAACAGCTATTCTCAAATCTGACACAATAGACTTTAAAATCAATAAAATTTAAAAAGATAGGAATTGACACTACTTAATGCTCAGAGGATCAGTCAATCAAGAGGACTTAACAATTATTAACATCTATGCACCCAATAAGAAGCCATCTAAATACATCAAACGTCTACTGAAAGAGCTACAGCAATATAGTAACAGCAACAACGTCATAGTAGGGGGCTTCAACACTGACTCTCTCAACTTGACAGATCTTCCAGGCAGAAAAATCAATAAAGACATAAGGGAGCTAAATGAGGATGTAGATAAACTAGAACTATTGGACATTTTCAGAGTCATTCATCCCAAGAAACTGGAATACACATTTTACTCAAATCCACATGGGTCATTCTCAAGGATAGACCATATGTTACGCCACAAAGACAGCATTAGCAAATTCAAGAGTATTGAAATCATCCAAAGCATCTTCTCAGACCACAGTGGAATTAAACTAACACTAAACAATCAACAAGAGATTAGTAAGAGTCCCAAAATGTGGAAGCTCAATAGTACACTTCTTAACAACCTCTGGGTCAAAGAGGAAATCAAGTAAGAATCAAAATGTTTCCAGAGTTCTATGAAAATAAAGACACAAGCTACCAAAATATTTGGGACACAGCTAAGGTGGTACTGAGAGGGAAGTTAATAGCCATACAAACACATATTAGGAAACAAGAAAAACCACAAATAAACAGCCTGATTGCACATAAAAAGAAGTAGAAGAAGAAGAACAAAGAAACCCAAAAGCAACCAGAAGGATAGAAATCACTCAAGTTAGGGCAGAAATCAATAACATTGAAAATAAGAAAGCCATACAAAAGATCAAGAAAAGTAAATGTTGATTCTTCGAAAGAGTAAACAAAATCGACAAACCTTTAGCCAGACTCACAAAACAAAAAAGGGAGAAGACCCAAATAAATCAGATAGTAAATGAAAGAGGAGATATCACAACAGACACCACACAAATTCAACATATCATGTGAGGCTTCTATGAACAACTATATGCCACCAACCTAGAGAACCTGGATGAAAGGGATGATTTCCTAGATACCTACCAACTTCCAAAATTAAGTAAAGAGGAAGTAGATAACATGAACAGGCCCATCACAGCTAATGAAATTGAACAGTTATCAAAAACCTCCCCAAAAATAAAAGTCCTGGACCAGATGTTTTACAAATGAATTCTACAAACCTTCAAGGAAGAGTTAATTCCTCTATGTTTAAAAGTCTTCCAGAAGATTGAAAACACTGGAATACTCCCTTCCAGCTTCTATGAAGCCAACATCACTCTGATACCAAAAGCAGATAAGGACACAACCAAAAAAGAAAACTACAGACCAATATCTCTGATGAACATAGATGCTAAAATACTGAACAAAATTCTAGCCAACTGGATACACCAGTATATTCAAAATAGTGTTCATCCTGAGCAAGTGGGGTTTATCCCAGGGATGCAAGGTTGGTTTAATATATGTAAATCAATCAACATGATCCACCAAATCAATAAAAGCAAGACCAAAAACCACATGATCATATCAATAGATGCAGAGAAAGCCTTTGACAAAATACAACATCCCTTTATGATCAAAACACTACAAAAAAGAGGACTAGATGGAAAATTCCTCAAGATAGTGGAGTCTATATAGCAAACCTATAGCCAACATCATATTCAATGATGAAAAACTGGAAGCATTTCCGCTCAGATCAGGTACTAGACAGGGATGCCCACTATCACCATTACTATTCAACATAGTGTTGGAAGTTCTTGCCATAGCAATCAGGCAGGAACAAGGAATTAAAGCATACAGATTGGAAAAGAAGTCAAACTCTCCCTATTTGCAGATGACATGATAGTATAGAAAAACCTAAGGAATCCAGCAAGAAGCTTTTGGAAATCATCAGGCAATACAGTAAGGTGTCGGGCTACAAAATTAACATTCAAAAGTCAGTGGCATTCCTCTACGCAAACACTAAGTTTGAGGAAGTTGAAATCCAGAAATCAATTCCTTTTACTATAGCAACAAAAAAAATTAAAATATCTAAGAGTAAATCTAACTTGTGAAAAACTTGTATACTGAAAATTATGAGTCACTACTCAAGGAAATTGAAAAAGACACAAAGAAGTGGAAATATATTCCATGTTCGTGTCTTGGAAGAATTAACATCACCAAAATGGTTTTGTTAAGAAAAAAATGGGGAGTCGGGCTGTAGCGCAGCGGGTTAAGCGCAGGTGGCGCAAAGCACAAGGACCGGCATAAGGATCCCTGTTTGAACCCCGGCTCCCCACCTTGCAGGGGAGTCGCTTCACAGGCGGTGAAGCAGGTCTGCAGGTGTCTATCTTTCTCTCCTCCTCTCCGTCTTCCCCTCCTCTCTCCATTTCTCTCTGTTCTATCCAACAATGACAACAACAATAATAACTACAACAATAAAAAAAAACAAGGGCAACAAAAGGGAATAAATAAATTAAATAAATAAATAAAAATTAAAAAAAAATGCTCCAAGTCTCTGATTGTCAGAGAAATTCAAATAAAGACAACAATGAGATACCACTTCACTCCTATGAGAATGTCATACATCAGAAAAGGTAACAGCAGCAAATGCTGGAGAGGTTGTGAGGTCAAAGGAACCCTCCTGCACTGCTGGTGGGAATGTAAATTGGTCCAACCTCTGTGAAGAACAGTCTGGAGAACTCTCAGAAGGCTAGACATGAACCTATCCTATGATCCTGCAATTCCTCTCCTGGGGTTACATCCTAAGACACCCAGCACACCCATCCAAAAAGATCTGTGTACACATATGTTTTTAGCAGCACAATTTGTAATAGCCAAAACCTGGGAGCAACCTAGGTGTCCAACAGATGAGTGGCTGAGCAAGTTGTGGTCTATATACACAATGGAATACTACCCAGCTATTAAAAACAGTGATTTCACCATTCTCAGCTGATCTTGAATGGACCTTAAAAAAATCATGTTAAGTGAAATAAGTCAGAAAAAGAAGTATGAATATGGGATGATCTCCCTCTCAGGAAGACATTGAAAAACAAGATCAGAAGAGAAAACACAAGTAAAACCTGAACTGGAATTGGCGTATTACACTAAAGTAAACGATTCTGGGGTTTGGGGGGAGGGAGAATGCAGGTCCAAAAAGGATGATAAAGGACCTACCAGGGGTTTTATTGTTTTATGGAAAACTGGGAAATGTTATGCATGTACAAACTATTGTAATTACTGTTGAATGTAAAACATTAATTCCCAATAAAGAAATTTTAAAAAAAAGAAAAAAATTAACATGGATCCACCCAATAACAGCAATTACAACAACAAAACACAAGAGTTCATTGTCACTAGATAAAGCTAAAAAAGTAAAGATAGTAGTTTTAAGAGAGAGGGCTATAACAAGCAGAGATTGTTTTTTTATTTTAATTATGATAGAGACACTCAGGAAGAGAGATGGAGAGAAGGAGAGAGTTGAGAGAGAGACTGAGACCTGCAGCCTGCTTCACTACTTGTTAAGATTCTCACTGAAGATTGGAACCTGGGGCCCTAACACAAGTCCCTGTACATGGTGACTTGTGTGCTTTACCAGGTGAGCCACTGCCTAACCTCACCCCCCCACCACCACACACACACACAGACTGCTTCTGATGTAGGATCTTTTGAGATTAAATGTGAGGTGTTCCATAAGAAGCAGGACCCTGATGTTTTTAATCGAAGCATAGTTAACATACAACATTATTTTTGTTTCAGATGCACAACATATGGTTCAGCATATGTATACATTATGAAATGGTCACCATAATCTTTTCAACAACTTTCCAATTTGCAGTTTCACTTTATTAACTGTAGTTCCCATGCTATATGTTATATCTACTTGACTTACTTGTTTTGTAAATGAAGGTTTGTACCTCATGTGCCCCCTTAACCATTTCTTTTTAAAAATATGTATTTGTTTATTTGATAGGACAGAGAGAATCTGAGATGGGAATGGGAGGTAGAGATGGATGAGGAGGAAAGGAGGCACCTAAAGGCACTGTTTCACCATTCATGAAACTTCCCCACTGTAGGTGGGGACTGGGACTCTAACCTATGTTCATATGCATAGTAGTGTGTGCATTCAATCAAATATACCAATGCCCAACTCCAGCCCACCTTAGCCCAGCCCCAACCATTTTACCCATCTTCCAAACTTCTTTTTTTTATATTTATTTATTCCTTTTTGTTGGCCTGGTTTTGTTGTTGTTGTAGTTATCATTAATGTCATTGTTATTGGATAGGACAGAAAGAAATGGAAATAGGAGGGGACGACAGAGAGGGGGAGAAAGATAGACACCTGCAGACCTGCTTCACTGCCTGTGAATCGACTCCCCTGCAGGTGGGGAGCTGGGGGCTTGAACCGGGATCCTTACACCAGTCCGTGCACTTTGTGCCACCTGTGCTTAACCTGCTGCACTACCACCTAACTCCCCTTCCAAACTTCTTACACTCAGATAAACAACTAGCTGTTTACTGTTTCTGGTTTTTATTTTGTATGCTTTTGAGTCCCACTTGTTAAGTGTCTCCTTCTGTCTAACTTACGTCACTTAGCAACAGTACCCTCTAGAGTCGTCCAAATGGTAAGATCTCAGTCTTTCTCATAACTGAATTACAATTAAGCTCTCATTATAATTTTTTTAAAAAGTCACAGGCAGTCAGGCGGTAGTGCAGTGGGTTAAGCGCATGTGGTGCAAAGAGAAGTGCAAGGACTGGCATAAGGATCCCAGTTGGAGCCCCCAGCTCCCCACCTGCAGGGGAGTGGCTTCACAGGCAGTGAAGCAGGTCTGCAGGTGTCTATCTTTCTCTCCCCCTCTGTCTTCCCCTCCTCTATTTCTCTCTGTCCTAACAATTAGACATCAATAACTACAACAACAATAAAACAACAAGGGCAACAAAAGGGAAAATAAATAAATATTTAAAAAAAAGTCACAAACTACTTGGAAGGACAAATGACCTAAAAGTAGAGAGGTTCTGCTCAGCACCACACATCAAAATCCCTGGGGTAGAGAATTCACTATATCCGCCTTCAAGAGTGGTTGTTCACAATCTAGAAGTCAAAGGTGAGAAAGAGCCAGCAACCAACCACACATGAGTACACATAGTCCAGATAGATCCAGTCCCAGACTGCAGTCATTGTTGCTGTATAAGCCAATCCTTTTCCTTCAGATCTGCCCTCTACTTGGACCAGCACTGGAGGGGCAAATGTGGCTGCTTTCTAGAAGAGAAGGAAGGACATAAACAAGAGAGATCTGCCAGCCACAACCACTTCTCCCACTGTAGGCCCCATTTGCCTACAGTGAGCTTGAACTGGGTGAATGAATGGGATAGACAGGAATTATGCAATCTTCTTCTTCTAGCATTTGCCCTTCTTCCGTAGCCAGTCAACAGCGTCAGGTTGAGCCTGATGTAAAGTTTCGAGACCTCCTTTGAATCTGGAGAGGTGGCAGTCATTGACTATGTGGGTCATAGTCTGTCTGTAGCCGCAGGGGCAGTTCGGGTCGTCTCTGGCTCCCCAGCGATGGAACATAGCAGCGCACTGGCCATGGCCTGTTCTATAGCGATTGAGGAGAGCCCAATCATAACGTGCTAGGTCAAAGCCGGGTTGACGCTTGCAGGGGTCTGTGATGAGGTGTTTGTTCTTTACCTCAGCTGACTGCCAGCTCTGTTTCCAAGAGACTGGAACAGAGAAGTTCAGTGTAGGCGTAGGGGACCAGATTGGGTGACGAGACGACAAGCGTTGGACAGGGTGGGCGAAGATATCCACGTATATTGGCAGGTCCGGTTGAGCGTAGACGTGGGAAATGAACTTAGATGATGCTGCATCCCGACGAATATCTGGCGGGGCGATGTTGCTAAGGACTGGCAGCCATGGAACCGGGGTGGAACAGATGGTTCCAGAAATTATCCTCATGGAGGAATATAATTTGGAATCGACCAAGTGGACATGGGGGCTACGGAACCATACTGGGGCACAGTATTCTGCAGTGGAATAGCATAATGCCAGAGATGATGATCGTAGTGTGGAAGCGCTCGCCCCCCATGAGGAGCTGGCCAGTCTTGCAATGATGTTATTCCTCGCGCCCACCTTTGCTGCAGTTTTTATGAGATGTTTGTGAAATGACAGAGTGCGATCGAGAGTAACGCCAAGATAGACTGGCTGGGCTTCCTGCCGGATTCTCGTATCGCCAAGCTGCACATTAAGCTCACGCGAGGCCGAGGCATGGTGTAGATGGAAAACAGATGATACCGTTTTTGCAGTGCTAGGGATTAGTCGCCATTTTTTACAGTAATCAGATATCAGAGACATGTCTTTCGTGAGTGTTTCCTCGAGGATGTCGAACTTGGATGCCTGAGTTGCACAGCAGATGTCATCGGCGTAGATGAACTTCCTTGAAGAAGTTTCTGGGAGGTCATTGATGTAAATATTAAATAGTGTAGGAGCCAGAACAGAGCCCTGGGGGAGGCCACTTGAGACAAGTCTCCATCTGCTAGACTTGTCACCCAGATGCACCCGGAATCTTCTGTTTTGGAGAAGAAACGATATAGTGTTGGCCACCCATGGAGGCAAGCATCTTGAGATCTTGACTAGGAGACCACGGTGCCAGACCGTGTCATAGGCTGCTGTGAGATCAACAAAGACAGCACCCATCTTTAAATTCTTCTGGAATCCATTTTCAATGTAAGTTGAGAGGGCCAGGGCTTGTTCGCAGGTAGATCTTCCTGGGCGGAAACCAGCTTGGGTGGGTGATAGGAATTTCTCTGTAAGATGAGAAATACGTGACAGAAGCAGCCTCTCAAGGAGTTTGTAACACATGGAGAGGAGAGAAATTGGTCTATAGCTGGCGGCCAGTGTTGGGTCTTTTCTTTGGTTTCAAAACCGCTATAATCTTCGCATGATGCCAAACTTTGGGCATAGACTCAGATTCCAAGATGTGGGACAGGAATGAAGTGAGCCACTTCTTTGCCGCGGGACCCAGGTTAAGAATGAGTTCTGGGGTGATGTTATCATAGCCAGCAGCTGTTCCTGGTTTAACCCTCTTCAAAGCGTCTTCCAGTTCAGACAGTGTAAAGGGAGAGAGTTTTGGAGATGGACAAAATAACCGGAAGTGGGATGACCACTCATGGGAAATTTCTCTTTTCCAGACTGGGTCGATCTTAGCACATCCAACTTGAGTTAGGTGACTGGCCACTGAGTTTGGAGATACGGGAGGATGGGAGATGGGAGGGGGTTGGCTACCGGCACCCAGTCTGTGAAGAAGCTTCCAGGCTTTCCTACTTGAGTGGGTGAAGTTCAGACTTTCCATGAGTTGTTGCCAGCGGGCTTGGCGTGCTGCATCCAGGGAGGCAATGAGATGGTCAGCCACATCTGGGTTGCCCGACTCATCATACTGCTTTAGTAGTTGCTCGCATTCAGCATCAAGACAAGGCGTATAGTTAGCACATCTCCCACGAGGAATGGCTTGGGAAGCTGCTTTGAAGATGGCTTGGCGGAAGCGCCTGTAGGAATCTTCAGAGGGGATAGAGTTAATTGGAATTGCAGTAATAGATTTGTTGGTAAGATCACTGAACAGACACCAGTTTGCTTTCCGAAAGTTCCATCTTAGTTTCTTTGAGCACAGAATCAGTGGGAGCTGGAGACCAATGTGGATGATAGCTGGGCGGTGATGACTGTGCGGGAAGATCTTGAGAACTTGTCTCCGTAGCGGGAAAGGCTTGGCCGTTGACTGTGCTAATCCAGCACAGGTCGGGTGACGAGTCTTTATTCCATCTAGCACTGTGAAAAGAGCCTGGCTGTTTGGGATCGTATAATAGGGAGAGGTCATTCGCTGAAGCCCAGTTGGCTAAGATAGAGCCGTCAGCACGAGTGGAGGAATATTCCCAGTCTTGGTGATGACTATTAAAGTCTCCAACATAAACGGCTGGGTGATTCAGGCTAGGCAGGACCTCATTATCCCATGAGGCACTGGGAGGCTTATATACGTTGACGAGCTGAATAGTTCCAATAGTAATGGAGTCGTAGAAGGTCGAAGAGGCCATGTGGTAAACGTCCGCAAGACACGATTTGGCGTAGTGCTCCAATGACATTTAACAACAAGCAGCAAATCAATAAGCCTCCAATTCTTATAATGTCTCTCAAATTCTGTGAATATTGCATAAATGAATACACAATGTTTTCCCCCTTAGTATCATCACAATTCTCCACGTTGAGAGTTTTCACAGATAGAATGCAGTGACTAACCATGAGTTATCACTTCTGACAATTTACCACTTCCCAATTCCAGATTTCATTTTAAGGATCTGCATCCTAGAACCACTTTGTTCCCAGTGGTCTCAGTATAGGTCTCCACAGAAGCATCTCCTCAGATAAAGAATTGGTACAGTCTTTGCAGGTAATGTCTGGAAACTCCACTAATGGCTGAGTTAGCGAGCTGCTTACCTTTGTGGGTAATCAGAGTGTAATTCAGTTGGTAGAATGCAAAAGTTTGGTACAGACATGTATCTTAGGGTTGTCTCATGGAAGGGATGAGGGAATTGGATTATTTATATAGCTACAGTAGTTGAATACTGTCTGAAGATTGATAGCAATAGGAGATATTAACTATCAGGCACTCCTAACCTGTTGTAGACTCAGTAGACTCTGGATACCAGAGAAAATTTCAAGACAAAAGGCAGTTGGATATTGCCTTTTTCCAATGTAGGATCTGAGGAAAAACAATGGATCATTGCCAGCATCTGCTCCAGGACTCAGCAACTCAGCAGAGTTGCTTGGCACCTAATGGTGTGGATTGCATACATATTTTGAGGATGTCTGAATTTAACATATTTGAAATAACTAAGCTAGAACATGGCTAGATGTATCACAAATATCTGCAACATGTACAACTATGCACCCTTTCCATATCCATGTAACATTACATAGTAGGTACATACTGCACGAAATATTATTTAAATTATTATTTAGGTGATGTCAGGAGTTTCCTCTTCAAAAGAGGTTATTGTCCTTTGCTAAGAATTGTTTAAAAATACTGTATTAGTGGTTTAATATTGCTTTACAAGATTATAAGATAATAGGGTATAATTCCATACAGTTCTTTTTTTTTTAACTTTTTATTTAAGAAAGGATTAATGAACAAAAACATAAGGTAGGAGGGGTACAACTCCACACAATTCCCACCACCCAATCTCCATAACCCACCGTCTCCCATGATAGCTTTCCCATTCTCTAGCCCTCTGGGAGCATGGACCCAGGGTCGTTGAGGGTTGCAGAAGGTAGAAGGTCTGGCTTCTGTAATTGCTTCCCTGCTGAACATGGGCGTTGACTGGTCTGTCCATACTCCCAGTCTGCCTCTCTCTTTCCCTAGTAAGGTGTGTCTCTGGGGAAGCTGAGCTCCAGGACACATTGGTGGGGTCTTCAATCCAGGGAAGCCTGGCCAGCATCCTGGTGGCATCTGGAACCTGGTGATTGAAAAGAGAGTTAACATATGAAGCCAAACAATTTGTTGAGCAATCATGGATCCCAAGCTTGGAATAGTGGAGAGGAAGTGTTAGGGAGGTACTCACTGCAAACTCTAGTGTACTTCTGCTTTCAGGTATATATTTTGCAATAGTTTATGGATACGTGTGAACATAAGCTCTCTCTCACAGAAACTGGTGTATATCTAGGTTATGGGACTTTGTTAGAAAGTGAACTACCTGAGATGAAATTAGAGTGTACTATAAAAGGAAAGGTCTCACCTGAGTAATGAAGCTGAAGGGTTGTCATTCCACACGTGAAGTCTCTGGACACAGTCTGCAGTGAAGCATGTTGAGGTGGCAATCGTTGCGTTGGTTAGGTTGTGATCGGCGGATGCAATATTATTTGAATTCCATACAGTTCTTACCACCAGAGTTTCCTGTTACATTCCCTCCATTGGAAACTTCCCTATTGTTTACCCTCCTGAGAGTATGGAGCAAAATTCTTTATGGTGGTGCAGAAGGTAGGAGGTCTGGCTTCTGTAATTGCTTCTCCATTGGACATGGGCATTGGCAGGTCAATCCATATCCCCAGTCTGTTCCTGTCCTTCCCTAGTGAAGAAGGGCTCTGGAGAGGTGAGGTTCTGGGACACATTGGTGAGGTCATCTGCCCAGGCGAGGCAAGATGGCTTCATAGTAGAATCTGCAACTTGGTAGCTACAATGCGGTAAGATGGAAAGCAAGACAAAATGTTTAATAAACAGGAACCATAAAGTATGAATAGAGCAGATGAAAGTAAGGGCCTTAGGGTGGAAGGAAGCTAGGAAGTTTATTTTTAAGAATGGTCCTAGGAGCCTATGTCTTAGTAATCTTTGCTTGAGCTTGATAGCTAACATGCAGATGAACCTGAAATGTCTGGGAAGATGGTATCAGAGTTGAGAGTAGAACTAGGAAGCGGGACTAGGTCAGAGAATCACTTGCAAACTTGAAGAAAATATATGAATGCAATTAGCTGCTTACCACATCAATCTGACCCAGGTCCCATATTACCTTTTTTCCTCAACATTTCCTTGGATTAGCAGGTATACCTCGTCGATACTCAGACTCTTTTCATATTTAGCATGGGAGCGTGTATAACCTCTGAGTCCCTGTCAGACTGAGCTCACAGTCCATGGTCACAGATGTGAACATTATAGGCTGCATTCACTTTAGGACAAGTCTTCCTCAAGTGGCAGAGTAGGACGACCCAGCCTCTCTTTAGAAAGCAAGGCACTGACAGATTTTGATAAAATGTGCACTTAACCAGGTGAGTCACCACCCAGCCTCCCCAAATTTTGGAAGCCAAAAAGCAGTATAAAATGCTGACAGGCAGACACACACAACCATACATGGCTTCCAATCTATAATCTTAAAGTGCATTCCATATTTTGAAGAGTACAGACTACGTCCAGATTTAGTATGCATGCAGCTCCATTGCTGGGGAGTGTTTGTGTTGCCATGCTGCCACTGTTCCTGCTTTTCTTGCTGCTGTAGCGGTGCCATATGTGTGTGTGCAAAGTGCTCTCATAGACAAATTGCTTCCTATCCTGGGCCTCGATAGCTGGTGCTTAAGAAATATTGCTGGGGGCATAAGGGGAGTCACTTCACAGGCGGTGAAGCAGGTCTGCAGGTGTCTATCTTTCTCTTCCCTTCTCTGTCTTCCTCTCCTCTCTCCATTTCTTTCTGTCCTATCCAACAATGATGATATCAGTAACAACAATAATAACTACAACAATAAAACAACAAGGGCAACAAAAGGGAAAATAAATAAATAATTATAAAAAAGAGAACTATTGCTTGGGAGTCAGGTGGTAGTGCAGTGGGTAAAGTGCACGTGATACGAAGCGCAAGGTTCATGGTAAAGATCCCAGTTCAAGCCCCCAGCTTCCCACCTGCAGGGGAGTCTCTTCACAGGAGGTGAAGCAGATCTCTGTAGGTGTCTCTCTCTCTCTCTGTCTTCTCCTCTCTCCATTTCTCTCTTATTTAACAATGATGACATCAATAACAACAACAACAATAACTACAACAACAATAAAAAACAACAAGGGCAACAAAAGGGAAAATAAATAAATAAATATAAAAAGAAATTTTAAAAAATTGAAAAAAAGAAATAATTGCTTCAGGGAATCTCCAAGTACTCAGGACTAATGAATTCTGCCATTTTCTGAAGTAGTCATAGGATTTGGGATGGGGGCAATGAAAGATTTATTTAAAATATTGACAGTAGGGGGGCGGGCGGTAGCGTAGTGGGCTAAGTGCATGTGATGTGAAACATAAGGATCAGCTTAAGGATCCTGGTTCAAGACCCCAGCTCCCCACCTGCAGGGGCTGTGCTTCACAAGCAGTGAAGCCGGTCTGCAGGTGTTTTTCTCTTCCCGTCTGTGTCTTCCCCTCCTCTCTCCATTTCTCTCTGTCCTATCCAACAGCAATGACAACAACAACAATAATAATAACAGCAAAGACGATAAACAACAGGGCAACAAAGGGGAAAAATAAGCTCCAGGAGCAGTGGATTGATTCATAGTGCAGTCACCCAGATCCAGCAATGACTCTGGAGGCAGTAAAAATGTCTAGGGCAAGGGGTCAGAAATGTACAAGGAGTTTTGTGCAAAGTAACAGGCCACATACTCACTGGATATACACACAGACAGTTTCTAGTTTTCTTTGTGTGGAGGTGGGCTGGCTGGGGTAAGTTGTCAGATGGTTGTGAACCAAATTGGGTGGTTCTGCAGAGCAAATGGTACCAAGTAAAGGAGACTCTGTAGACCTTTAGGAACTGTTTTCCTCTGCAGGCCGAAGACCAGGTTTTTCCATGATGAACTGGAGACAATCTCTGTATGCACAAGCCCCACACAAAATGAGCTAGACTCAGGGAAATAAACATAGAAAATATCTTTCCATTGCTTTAGGGGTGCTTGGAACTCTTCCCTCTTCCTGCTTGCTGCATGACAATTTCAAGCAGGTTTAACCATTTTGAAGTTATTTTTAGATAAATCAATAAACTCCTTATTTTAGCACTAAAAGCTAAGTTCTGCCTAATAATTGCATAATTATTACATCTGGGTGACATCTGGGTACATCTGGCTGACAAGTCTAGCAGATGGAGACTTGTCTCAAGTGGCCTCCCCCAGGGCTCTGTTCTGGCTCCTACGCTATTTAATATTTACATCAATGACCTCCCAGAAACTTCTTCAAGGAAGTTCATCTACGCCGATGACATCTGCTGTGCAACTCAGGCATCCAAGTTCGACATCCTCGAGGAAACACTCACGAAAGACATGTCTCTGATATCTGATTACTGTAAAAAATGGCGACTAATCCCTAGCACTGCAAAAACGGTATCATCTGTTTTCCATCTACACCATGCCTCGGCCTCGCGTGAGCTTAATGTGCAGCTTGGCGATACGAGAATCCAGCAGGAAGCCCAGCCAGTCTATCTTGGCGTTACTCTCGATCGCACTCTGTCATTTCACAAACATCTCATAAAAACTGCAGCAAAGGTGGGCGCGAGGAATAACATCATTGCAAGACTGGCCAGCTCCTCATGGGGGGCGAGCGCTTCCACACTACGATCATCATCTCTGGCATTACGCTATTCCACTGCAGAATACTGTGCCCCAGTATGGTTCCGTAGCCCCCATGTCCACTTGGTCGATTCCAAATTATATTCCTCCATGAGGATAATTTCTGGAACCATCTGTTCCACCCCGGTTCCATGGCTGCCAGTCCTTAGCAACATCGCCCCGCCAGATATTCGTCGGGATGCAGCATCATCTAAGTTCATTTCCCACGTCTACGCTCAACCGGACCTGCCAATATACGTGGATATCTTCGCCCACCCTGTCCAACGCTTGTCGTCTCGTCACCCAATCTGGTCCCCTACGCCTACACTGAACTTCTCTGTTCCAGTCTCTTGGAAACAGAGCTGGCAGTCAGCTGAGGTAAAGAACAAACACCTCATCACAGACCCCTGCAAGCGTCAACCCGGCTTTGACCTAGCACGTTATGATTGGGCTCTCCTCAATCGCTATAGAACAGGCCATGGCCAGTGCGCTGCTATGTTCCATCGCTGGGGAGCCAGAGACGACCCGAACTGCCCCTGCGGCTACAGACAGACTATGACCCACATAGTCAATGACTGCCACCTCTCCAGATTCAAAGGAGGTCTCGAAACTTTACATCAGGCTCAACCTGACGCTGTTGACTGGCTACGGAAGAAGGGCAAATGCTAGAAGAAGAATTGGAGCACTAAAGGAAAATTACTGGTAGACCAGATAGATCAGAGAAGACTGCAGAGAAGAAAAGAAGACCTCTGTTATAACCATTAGAAACATTTAGTTCTTTGAGCTGAAAGATTAACTGCTGAGTGTCAAACCAAGAACCTGAATATGAAATTAGCCATTACAACGAAAGGCTAAATTCATAATTACAGCAAGTCTAGAGAAGTCCTGAAAATAGAAATGTGAAATTCAGAACCTTTAGGAAGTGCTGGTAAGGTTAGAGTATTTAGTTCTTTCCAGTAAGGCCAGAGAAGGGTTCGCATCCTGTGTGTTACATGGACTGCCCTGCAGATGTGATCTTATCTACATCACAATACTCTGCTTAGTCTCTGTTTGACTGTCTCAGCCCAGGCTCTGGGTTCTGGGAAGCAGAGGGAGGCAGAGTTACCAACAGAGAGAGTTGAATGAATCTGCCTTATGTTCACTCACCTCACCAGTACTTCCTAAAGTAGAGCCCTCCCCTTCCTTAGACAAAATGTGCCATCCTAA
Source organism: Erinaceus europaeus (assembly GCF_950295315.1). Taxonomy (NCBI): domain Eukaryota; kingdom Metazoa; phylum Chordata; class Mammalia; order Eulipotyphla; family Erinaceidae; genus Erinaceus; species Erinaceus europaeus. The sequence continues at coordinate 56,269,060 of NC_080168.1, forward strand.
TGGGTTCATCATTACTATACCGTCTTTACCCTCCATCACCCCATGTCACACTAGGGAAGCCCATGTGTCCACACAAGGAATCCTTCAGTGACACTTAAAACATCCACAAAACCTATACTCCTAGTATCCTTTCATAATGGATCTAGAAACCCCATCTGATTTCATGATATGAATCTTTAACAATTAAAAAAAAAGTTTCCTGGGGCCAAGAGGTGGTGCACCTGGTTGAAAGCACACATCACAGTGGGGGGAAAATAAATAAATAAATAAATAAATAAGCTTCCTACGCTAACAGATAGTTTTGCCTATTAGGGTAAATGCATTGTCATGTAAGCAGCTCAGGTTTAAATTCCAGAACCACATGGAAGGACTATGACATTTAGTACTTTTTTGTTTGTTTGTTTTTTACCAGAGCATTGCTCAACTCTTTATTTATGGTGTTGTGGGGGATTAAACCTGAAATTTCAGAGCCTCAGGCAAGAGAGTCTGTTTACATAACCATTAGGCTATCTGCCCCTGCCCACATGGTAGGACTATGGTAGAGGGAGAAGTAGCAGTACCATGGCGCCTAACTGACTATCTGAAAAGGATACATGCACAAGGCCCTGGCTCCACAAAAATAATTTTTAAATAATAAAAAAAAATAGTTGCTTCTCTTTCCTTCCATATAGAGTTTCACCCTCAACCCTTTCCAGAAGATATGAAACATCTGGGGGCCGGGCAGTTGCACAGTGGGTTAAGCACACATGATGCAAAGTGCAAGGACCACCGGCTCCCCACCCGCAGGGGGGTCACTTCACAAGCAGTGAAGTGGGTCTGCAGGTGTCTGTCTTTCTCACCCCCACCCTGTCTTCCCCTCCTCTTTCCATTTCTCTCTGTCCTATCCAATAACAACAATAGCAATGCCAATAATAACAACAAGGGCAACAAAAATGGAGGGGGGAAGTGGCCTCCAGGAGCAGTGGATTCGTAGTGCAGGCACCAAGCCCTAGCAACAACCCTAGAGGCAAAAAAAAAAAAAAAAAAGAAGAAGAAGGAGGAGGAGGAGGAGGAGGAGGAGGAGGAGGAGGAGGAGGAGGAGGAGGAGAAGGAGAAGGAGAAGAAGAAGAAGAAGAAGAAGAAGAAGAAGAAGAAGAAGAAGAAGAAGAAGAAGAAGGAAAAGAAGAAAAAGGAAGAAAAAAAACATCTGCACACTATCTTTCAATGCAGCCAAAATATAATAAGAATAAAGATGGTCTAAATAGTCACATTCTATTAAAGACATGGACACAAACATCATCATGGGTTGTTCATTTGCTTGCTTATTTGTTTTAATTATTTATTAAATGTTATTTATTTATTTATTATTGGATAGTGACAGAGAGAAGTTGAGAGGAGAGAGGGGTCAGGTGGTGGCACACCTGGTTAAGCACACACATTGCAGTGTGCAAGGACGCAGGTTCAAGCCCCTAGTCCTCACCTGTAGGGGGGAAAGCTTCACAAGTGGGGAAGCAGGGATGTAGGTGTCTCGTTGTCTCTCCCTCCCTATCTCCCCCTACCCATTCACATTCTCTATGTCTCTGTCCAATAAGAAATAAAAATATTTTTAAAAAAGAGAGAGGGAGAGAGAGAGAGACCTGCAGCACTGCTCTACCACTTGTGAAGTTTTTGAGCCTATAATGTGAGCACGTAACCTGGTGTGCCCAAACCTGGGCCCTGTTAGTTTTTAACCTGCTCAGCTCTGGCTATGGCAATGCAAGGAAATTGAACCTGGGACTTCCAAAGCCTCAGGCATAAGTATCTCTTTGCATAACCATTATGCTATCTACCTCCATCCATGTTAATAGGGGTCTTACTCTTGGTGGTGGAGAAAAATATATAGGAGGGAGGGATGATTTCCTTTATGCTTTCCTCTATTTTCCCATTTTCTTCAAAACTACTATTTGTAGAATCTCAAGAATACACAACCTTGTGAATCCTTTTAGAGTCCACAGATCATGAATTCTGCATTTTTTTCTCCAAATATTTTGTCTATATTAGGAAGAAAACACTAATAGTCTCATTGAATTCAATTCCAATTTACTTCTCAACAATAGTTCTTCAAATCTAAAACATGTGCACACAAGTAAAAATAACTTCAGTTCCGTGAAATGAAAATATCACTTATTTACAGCAATTGCATAAGTCTAAATTGTGTGTTCACACACAGATCTACATAAATGCAGTCTGATCTTATAGAGTACTGAATCTACTCCTAATTTTTAACTACTAACTCAACAGCCAAAAATCAGTTACAGCCACAGTTAGGTTTAAAGATAAATCCAAATACAAGAGTGCTGATTCTGGTCAAGAATAAAGAAGATGAAGGCTACCACTCAGCATAGGCAAACTCCTACATGAGATTCCACATAAAATAGCTGAAGATCACCTAGCCTTGGGAGAAGTCATAAAAGGACAACCTCAGCTAGTTTTCTGCTATCCACTCCAGAGCAAATTCTGCAAAATGTCTCTGCCACAGCCAAATCTTGGTCACTTACTTTCTAGGTGTAAAGAAAGGCCAACATGGGAGCTCCTAAAATGTGAAACTGTTCTCTATAGTCTAGATTAAGTGCCTTCCTTCCAGCTGCTTGAAGCCTTAAGAAAACAATGCAGTACAGCAAACCATAACAAAGGGACTTTTCAAAGTTAACCCAATTAACAAATAATGTGATGATAATATTAACTATCGATTGTCTTTTTGAACCCTAAGACAGTAGGAACCTCACATCTTCACTATAGAGCCCCTACTTCCCCCAGTCCTGGAACCCTTGGATAGGGCCCACTTTCCCGTATGCATCTCCCAATCCAAACCAAATAATATTGCATCCGCCGATCACAACCTAACCAAAGCAACGATTGCCACCTCAACATGCTTCACCTCAGACTGTATCCAGAGACTTCACGTGTGGAATGACAACCCTTCAGCTTCATTACTCGGGTGAGACCTTTCCTTTTATAGTACACTCTAATTTCATCTCAGGTAGTTCACTTTCTAACAAAGTCCCATAACCTAGACATACACCAGTTTCTGTGAGAGAGAGCTTATGTGCACACGTATCCATAAACTACTACAAAATATATACCTGAAAGCAGAAGTACACTAGAGTTTGCAGTGAGTACCTCCCTAACACTTCCTCTCCACTATTCCAAGTTTGGGATCCATGATTGCTCAACAAATTGTTTGGCTTCATATGTTAACTCTCTTTTCAATCACCAGGTTCCAGATGCCACCAGGATGTTGGCCAGGCTTCCCTGGATTGAAGACCCCACCAATGTGTCCTGGAGCGCAGCTTCCCCAGAGACACACCTTACTAGGGAAAGAGAGAGGCAGACTGGGGGTATGGACCGACCAGTCAATGCCCATGTTCAGTGGGGAAGCAATTACAGAAGCCAGACCTTCTACCTTCTGCAACCCTCAACGACCCTGGGTCCATGCTCCCAGAGGGCTAGAGAATAGGAAAGCTACCATGGGAGGGGGTGGGTTATGGGGATTGGGTGGTGGGAATTGTGTGGAGTTGTACCCCTCCTACCTTATGTTTTTGTTCACTAATCCTTTCTTAAATAAAAAATTAAAAAAAAAAAAAGAAAACAATGCAGAAAACGATGTTTGTTTGTTGTTGTTGTTTTCTGTACCATCACAGAAATGGAACTAAGTTGAGGGTGAGAGTGTTCTTATGAGGAAATAACAAATTATTTCCAAGTGGCAACAGCTGTACAGTAAACTATTAACAGTCCCTTCAATAAAATGATTTTCTAAAGTTTTTTTTTAATTCCAATAATAAAAGATTTTCTAAAGTTTTTTTTTTTTTTTAATTCCTGGTTTTGGAAGAAGTATATTGAGTGGGAGCTGACTGGCATAGCTCACAGGGACTGAGGTAATTTTATCCCCAACAACAAAGCCACTTCCAAAATAAAATCATGACACACACACACACACACACACACCATTTCTATCACGAAAATGCAGAAACCCAGATCACATTTTCCCATGTTTATGTGTGTTTATGTGTGTATGTGTGTGTAATATATATATATATATATATATCCCACCTGCAAAGGGGATGCTTCACAAGCCGCAAAGCAAGTCTGAAGGTGTCAATCTTCCTCACTATCTCCCCCTCCACTCTCAATTTCTCTGTCCAGTATTAATATTACCTGCAAGGGGGATGCTTGATAAGCAGTGAAGCAGGTCTGCAGGTGTCTTTGTCTATCTGTCTCCCCCTCCTCTCTTAATTTCTCTCTGTTCTATCAACCATAATAGAGAGGGGGAAGGAGAAGGGAGGAGTCCACTGAGAACCATGGATTCATAACCCTGGTGGTAAAAAATAATAAACGGGGTAGAGCAGTAATGTAGTGGGTTAAGCGCACATGGCTCATTGTGCAAGGACCGGCATAAGCATCTTGGTTCCAGTCCTGGCTCCCCACCTGCAGGGAGGTAGCTTCACAAGTGGTGAAGCATGTCTGCAGGTGTCTATCTTTCTCTTCCCTTCTCTGTCTCCCCCCCCCCATTTCTCTCTGTCCTATCCAACAACAAACAACAGCGACAACAACAATAATAACAATAACGATAAACAACAAGGGCAACAAAAATATCCTGCAGGAGCAGTGGATTTGTAGTGCAGGCACTGAACCCCAGCGATAACCCTGGAGGCAAATAATAACAACAACAACAACAACCAAGTAATACACATAATGTCCATTTAAGTTATGCACCTGCTTAATTTCTATTAGGACTATTAGGACTCCCCTCCTTTTTTTTTTAATTGGAGAAGAGAGACAAAACGAAAGGAAGACTACTATGAAGCTTCCATGTTGCGCCTGGGTTCGACTCAGGCTATTCCTAGCCCCCGTCCTTCTATGATTTTATTCCCAAGTGACCATGTCCAGTGACCCCGCGTCTGTCACCCTTGCACAACTGCAAATCCCAAGTACTGTACTCGCGGTGTTGGCGCTGGTCTGAGTATCTACCCACCCGCAGAGGACTGGGCCGACAGGCGGTGTAGACGCCAAGGACAGGACGAAGCAGCCTTCGCAGCCACTCACCCACGGTGCTTCCCTGGGAAAACTCAGTCAGTACCCGGCCCCAGAGAAAGCAGAAGGCGGTGCTGTTCAGCCTGAGTGGGAGAACTCAGTCAGTAGCCGCTCACAGAGAAATCCCGAAAGCACAGTGCTGTTCGGCCTCAGCTGGCCACAGCCAGGAACATGGATCCCAGGAGAAGCGCGTATGCACAGGCCGAGTGCTCCCCGGGTCTCCAATTCTCAGCAAAGACTGTCTTTGTTTTTGCTTTGCTTTATTGTTGCAAGGTCGCACAGAATCATAATGGGGTTTTTAGCGGCTCCAGCTTTCTGTTAACCTGAAGGTGCGGGGTTGCAGCAGCACGGGGTCTTAAGTCACAGCTGGTCGCCCAAATAGCTTGATTTGCCTCGGGTGGACTTACGTCAGTCGTCAGTAGGCGTGTGCATGGCGTCATGTGAACTTTGCGACCAGGTGAGGTCCTGCGTCAGGGTTCGCTTTGCGTCAGCATGAGGTTATGTCATCATGTTACGTCAGCGTGAGGTCACATCAGTCAGCATACGCGTGATGTCATGTGAGCCTTGCGTGAGGTCCTGCGTCTGGGTCCGCTTTGCGTCAGCGTGAGGTTATATCATCATAACGTTACGTCAGCGTGAGGTCACATGTGGTGTCCACGTGGGATTGCGGTCCAGTGGGGCTTTGCATAGGCAATAGCTTTGTGCCAGCTAAAGGTCACTGCAGATGGGGTATTACATCAGCGTGGGGTTACATGTTTTTGAGACCCTGCAATTGTAAGGTGTCTGGCGTCAATGTGAGCTTTGCATTTCCAAGTCCAGAGGAAAGTTTCCGCTCTGTAGCCTTTGTGGCCACGGTGCTGAGCTGGTCACCGCCAACTCCAGTGCCCCGGCAGCCTTCCTCAGAGCAGCTCTGCAGGTAGGAGTTTATACTGCTTTCTTTTTTCCATTGTATGTCCTGTTTATGGTACCTGATATGAATTGCTGTGTTATTTGGGGGTCTGGGGACACACAGGTCCCAAATTTCCAGATTGACTATGTAAATGAATGGTTACTGCTTCTTTGCTTTGAGGCTTGAGGTCTCCTAAGAGCCCTGGAGAGATCAAAGGCAGCAAAACTCTGTGCTCAGCTGATGCTCCAGGCCGCTGGTCAATGAAACTGTGGCCTAGGGGTCAGCAGGCAATGTGTACCTTAAATGGCACACTTTGGGGGGTGGGACGGTAGCGCAGCGGGTTAAGTGCACGTGACGGGAAGCCCAAGGACCTGCACGTGATGCGAAGCCCAAGGACCGTTCTAGCCCCCGGCTCCCCACCTGCAGGGGAGTCGCTTCACAAACGGTGAAGCAGGTCTGCAGGTGTCTTTCTCTCCCCCTCTCTGTCGTCCCCTCCTCTCTCCATTTCTCTCTGTCATATCCAACAATGATGACAACAATAATAACTACAACAATAAAACAACAAAGGCAACAAAAGGGAATAAATAAATATAAAAAAATAAACGATAATTTTAAGAGACGCCTAAGAAGACCCACACTGCCTTCTGTGAAGATTCCAGACAGTGGAGAAGCCGTGAGAGACACTGAGGCTGCTGAAGGGAGGATAGACATGGGATCCAGGCCCCACTCAATGGCTCCCCCTGTCCCCTTGCCCCTCACTCCCAGCATGAATGTGGCAACCTCAACCAGTGAGGTGTAAACACAGCCCCTGAAAACTGGTTACAAAGACACCACCACTGGAGGCTCTCAATGGGCACTTTCTCATGCTTCTCCCTCTTCTGTAGCTCTTTTCAGTCTCAGACCAGCTTATCCTTTTCTCCCACAAACTGTGAATGGCAGATTTCTTATCCTCTCTCTTCATTCATGTGATATTAACATATAACATATATGCTGTTGACTGGCTACGGAAGAAGGGCAAAAGCTAGAAGAAGAAACATATATTTGATGACAATTCTAACCAAACTTTCATTCTGAGATCCATATCCAAGCATAAAAGTACTTTCTTCACTTGAATCTGTCTTTTATCCCAGGTAAACATTAGAAACTAAACTCAATTTTTCTCACCCTCCAAATTCCTCACCTATATGTGATGTGTGTGTGTGTGTGTGTGTGTGTGTGTGTGTGTGTGTGTGTGAAAATAAAGACTATGAACCTGCATGATTCCACCACTCCCGCTAGCCTTTTTAAGATAGAGACAGGAGAGAGCCCTGGAGAGATCAAAGAAGAGACACCATACCAACTGTTGTACATGATGCTCCCATGTGGTTCCAGGGACTCAAACCTGAGCCTCAAGCATGGTAATATGTGTACCTCACCAGCCATCTGCTGACCTCTCTCATAATTATTTTATGCTCTTTGTCTCAGAAAATGAGATTTTTCTCTCTGGAATGTCCAAATCAGAAACCTAAAAATTCAACTTTGATAACTATCCTTACACACGCCAAAACTACCACAACATCTTATCAGTTAACACATAAAACACACCTCAAATTAAGCTATCTCCTTGACTGTCTACTGCCATGGTGTGTGTTTGTTTGTTGCCTCCAGGGTGCACTACAAATCCACTGCTCCTGGAGGATATTTTTTCCCTTTTGTTGCCCTTATTTATTGTTGTTGTTATTATTGCTGTTATTGCTGTCATTGTTGTTGGATAGGACAGGGAGAAATTAAGAGAGGAAGGGAATACAGAGAGGGGAAGAGAAAAAAAGACACCAACAGACTTGTTTCACTACTTGTGAGGTGACCCTCCTACAGATGGGGAGCCTGGGGCTTGAACCGGGTTCCTTATGCAGGTCCTTGCACTTTGCACCATGTGCACTTAACCCGCTGCACTACCACCCTGCCCCCTCTACTGCTACGTTTGAGACATGTCACCATCATCTGTTACGTGAAGCTTCTACAATATCACCACCTTACCAGTTTGTCTTTCACAAAGCTGAAAAGAGCAGTCCTTTACAAGTACAAACCAAGGCAAGGGAAATAGTTAAGTGGTAACACACTTGACTTCAACTTTCATGCAAAAGTTCCCAGGTTGGATTCCCAGCACCGATCACCATAGCTGAGCAGTGCTGTGATTTAAAAAAAAAAAAAAAAGGCGGGGGGGAGTAGGGCAATAGCACAGCGGGTTAAGGGCACAAAGCTCAAGGACCAGCGTAAGGATCCTGGTTCCAACCCCTGGCTCCCCACCTGAAGGGGAGTCGCTTCACAGAGGTTGAAGCAGGTCTGCAGGTGTCTTTCTCTCTCCCTCTCTGTCTTCTCCTCATCTCTCCATTTCTCTCCGTCCTATCCAACAATGACATCAATAACAACAACAATAATAACTACAACAACAATAAAAAACAACAAGGGCAACAAAAGGGAAAATAAATTTTAAAAAAATGTATAATCCCAATCAGCTAGTACCAAAGAATATACCATCAGTTGACAGCTTTTAGGATAGAATCCAAGATCTTGCAGGATTTTTTTTTCATTTGTCTCCAGGGTTGTCTATGGGACTTAGTACCAACACTACAAATCTATCACTCCCTACAGCCATTTTCTGCCTTTTCCACTTACTTTACTTATTTTCCTTTTATTTGATGAGACAGAGAGAATTTGAGAGGAAGACAGGGTAGAGAAGGAAAGGGAAATAAAGACTATTGCAGCACAGCTTCACACCCTTTGAAGCTTCCCCCCTGAAAATAGGAAGCAGAAACTTGAATCCAGATCCTTGCACATGGTAATGTGTGTGCTTTACTAGATCCACCACCACTACCACCCCTTGCAGGATTTTGATATGGTCTCTGTACTTCTCTTTAAATTCACTATGAGTTGTTCTCCTTCCTTCTGCCATAGTGAACATGTGACTTGCTTTTCTAGCCTCACCCTATTCTAGCTTACATCTTGGGCTTCTTAAATGCCTCTTCTCTAAGGAGAATTTTCCTAGCTCTCCAAACTAAGGATAATAAAGTTTTCTTATTATCCTCTCTCAAAGTAACCTATACTTTTTCCTTAAAAGACTTTTCAAGATTTCATTTATACTTCTGCATATTTAGTTTCTTTCTCTCCCACTAGCCTATAAATGTTCTGAGGGTAGGCATCTGTTTTGTTCATTGGTATACCCAGAGTGTGTTGGTATAACTATGTTTGACAAATATGTAGAGTATCTATGTCATCTTTTGACATTAAAATGTATTTCTTGTATAGTAGTTATATTAGGAAATGAGAAGATCAATTTTATCAATTTTTGTCCCAAATTTTATCAATTCCATTTATTGCCATAGTTTACAGATTGGAAATGTGTGTCCTTTTGAATAATGCTTTTTTTTTTCCCCGCCACTCTTTTGCTTAGGTCTTCGCATTTGTGCAATCCTACCATCCTTAGCAGCCTTTTTTTTTTTTTAGAGAGAGATTGTGAGATAGAAATGGTAGATAGTGGTCCGGGAGGTGGCGCAGTAGATAAAGCATTGGATTCTCAACCATGAAGTCCTGAGTTCGATCCCTGGCAGCACATGTACCAGAGTGATATCTGGTTCTTTCTCTCTCTCTGCCTGTCTTTCTCATGAATAAATAAATAAATTATTTTAAAAAATGGGAGGTAGAGGGAGTCGGGCGGTAGCGCAGCAGGTTAAGCACAGGTAGCGCAAAGCACAAGGATCAGTTTAGGATCCCAGTTCGATTCCCCCGGCTCCCCACCAGTAGGGGAGTCGCTTCACAGGCAGTGAAGCAGGTCTGCAGGTATCTATCTTTCTCTCCCCCTCTCTGTCTTCCCCTCCTCTCTCCATATCTCTCTGTCCTATCCAACAACAATGACATCAATAAAAATAAATAAATAAAATATATTTTTTAAAAAAGAAATAGAAGGTAGAGGAGTGGGGATACCACTTAGGGAAGTCTCCCCTTTGTGGAGTACTCCTATGTGGTGACCTCAGACTTTAATAACCTGCGCCCTCACACATGGTGAAGTGTGCTTTCTACCAGGTGAGTTATCTCTAGACCCCTGAATAATGAATTCTTAAGGAACAGTTATTTGTCTCTTCTCATAAAAGCAGTATGAGAAATGAAGATCTTTCACATTTCCCGTAGGAAAACAATAACAAAGTGAGGTCTTCGTGGTTTAATTTCTGAGAGTCAATTTTTAGTTCAAGATGGTAAAGGGAACACATACATTTATGGCCCTTTCCTGCAAAGACCCAGTTCAAATGACAATGATTTATAACAAAAGAGAGAGAATAAATTTATAGCAGCCTCAAGAGGAAGGAGTGAAATTAACAGAACTAGGCTTTGACTGATTTTTAAAATAGAGAGCAGGTGCAAAACAAAGATGGGAAAAGTAGGAGTGCTGACAGACTCGTGCAGATGAGAAGGCTGCAGCAGAAGTAGAAGCCTTTCTTTCCAGCAGGGCTCCAGAGATGCTCCAGACTGGGGATTCAGAGTGGGAAGGAGGCAGAAATCAGGTGCTCAGTCAAGCAATGTGTGGAGCAGCTGCACCAGGCAGCCCCACCCTCTCACCTCCTTGCCTCTACTCTCAAGTGTGCGAGTGACTGGCAGCGGGAACATCTTCAGCCTGGCTGAAGTCAAAAACAAACTCAACAATAGGCTTGGAAAGGTCAGGGTTTCCTAGTGAGGTTGTAGATGCCACAGGATCAGATGCTTTTTTTTTTATTTTGCCTCCAGGCTTATCTCTGGGGCTTGATGCTTGCACTACAAATCCACTGCTCTCGGAGGCTATTTTTCCCATTTTTTTTTGCCTTTGTTGTTGTTATTGCTGTCATTGTTGTTGGATAGGACAGAGAAATCAAGAGAGGAGGGGAAGGCAGGGGGAGAGAAAGATAGACACCTGCAGACTTGCTTCACCACTTATGAAGCGACCCCTGCAGGTGGGGATCTGGGGGCTGGATCTAGGACCCTTACACAAGTGATTGTGCTTTGCACCATGTGCACTTAACCCACATGCTTAACCATCTGGCACCTTTCTTTCTTCCTCTCTTTCTTCCTCTCTTTCTTTCTTTCTTTCTTTCTCCCTTTCTTTGTTTATTGGGAGGCTAATGGTTTACAATTGTTGGCGCATGGGTACAACTTATCATCTCACCAAGATAGTTCTCTGCAAAACACTCACAACCCCAAATTAGCTCCATTGTCATTTACCAGGACCTGAAAGCCCCTCTCAGTCCTCTTTCCTCAGAGTCCTTTGCTTTGGCGCAATACAACTAAAGAGTCCAAATTTTACTTTCTGTTTCCCCTTTCTGTTATTGTTTGTTAAGTTCTGCCCATGAATAAGAGAGATCATCTCTAGCCTACATATTATATACTAAAGAAGTTTCTTTGGTCACTTTGACTAGATGCTGCCTGCTGACAGACTCAAGCTGACACTTACCCACATGCTATACACTTAGTTCCAGCTGCCAGTTTAGTGGGAAAGATTTGTGGGAAAAAATTACCTTCTTGGGGGCTTGGCAGTAGAGCAGCGGGTTAAGCAAACGTGGCGCAAAGCGCAAGGACTGGCAAGGATCCCACTTTTAGCCCCTGGCTCCCCACCTACAGGCAGGATTGGGGAGTAGCTTCATAAGCAGCAAAGCAGGCAGGTCTGAAGGCGTCTGTCTTCCAGTCCTCTCTTGATTTCTCTCTGCCCTATCCAATAATAACAAGGGCAACAGAAGGGAAAAAATGGTCTCCAGGACCAGTGGATTTGTAATGCTGGCACTGAGCCCCAAGGATAACCCTGAAGGCAAAAAAAAGAAAGAAAGAAAGAAAGAAAGAAAGAAAGAAAGAAAGAAAGAAAGAAAGAAAGAGAAACATCTTGGACAGCATTCTAGCTACTAGATTCACCCATCAAATTCTTTTTTTCTTTTTCTTTTTTTTTTCTCTCAAGGGTTATCTCTGGGGCTTGGTACCAGCACTGCGAATCCACTGCTCCTAGCAGCCATTTTATTGGACTGGACAGAGAGAAATTGAGAGATGAGGGGGAGATAGATAAGGAAAGAAAAAGAGAGAAACCTGCAGACCGCTTCACTGCTCCTGAAGCAGACCCCCCAGAAATTGGGGAGCAGAGACTCAAATTGGGATCCTTGTGCAGGTCCTTGCACTTCATACTATGTGTGCTTAACTGGGTGCACCACCACCCGCCACTCTCCCTGATCAAATTCTTCAAGTGTCTGTCATGTGCAAAGCATAAGTTCTGTGGTATGATACAGGATTCTATATAAATATATCTAGAACAGGAAAGCAAAATCATGAAAGATAAAACATGTTTTAGTAAAAGTCAAGTTACCAAGCAGGGCTTCAAGAACTAAAACATACTTTAATAAAATAAGCAAGCTATATTGTGGAGATGAACTTAACAACCATATTTGAGTATTCCCTTGTGACTTTGTATCTGCTTAAAATGATGATTATCTGGGGTTGATGGATGAATGAGATTTTTTGCAATATCTCAAGGCAAAAAGATGTGAATTAAACTAGTAGTTCTTAGCACAGTAAATGTAGACTAATAATTTATGTGTGATTTTAGCCTTTTTATTAATATCTTTCCTTCTACTTTATTGATTTGAACCCCCCTCTAACCCTCATTCTACCCCCAATGTTTTAGTAAATTCAATTTGGGGTGTTTAGAATTAGCAAGTATATATTCTTATTTTAAGTTGAAAATTTTATTATAATTTATAAAAATAACTGTGAATGCTTTAACAGTTTTTTCACTTTAAAAAAAGATTTAGGGAGTGAGATGGTAGCACAGTGGGTTAAGCGCACGTGGTGTGAAGCACAAGGACCTGCATAAGGATCCCAGTTCGAGCCCCTGGCTCCCCACCTGCAAGGGAGTCACTTCATAGGCAGTGAAGCAGGTCTGCAGGTCTTTCTCTCCCCCTCTCTGTCTTCCGCTCTCCATTTCTCTCTGGCCTATCTAACAACGACAACTTCAATAACAACAATAACTACAACAATAATAAAAAAGATAAAAAAGGGGAAATATATATATATATATACATACATAAAAGACATGTATATATACATGTTTAAAAGACACGGGAGAGGGGGCCAAGCAGTGGCACACCTGGCTAAGCACATATTATCATGAGCAAGGACCTGGGTCCAAACCCCTAGTCTCTATCTGCAGTTCTTCTTCTTCTAGCGTTTGCCCTTCTTCCGTAGCCAGTCAGCAGCATCAGGTTGAGCCTGATGTAAAGTTTCGAGACCTCCTTTGAATCTGGAGAGGTGGCAGTCGTTGACTATGTGGGTCATAGTCTGTCTGTAGCCGCAGGGGCAGTTCGGGTCGTCTCTGGCTCCCCGGCATGGAACATAGCGGCGCACCGGCCATGGCCTGTTCAATACCGATTGAGGAGGGCCCAATCATAACGTGCTAGGTCAAAGCCGGGTTGACGCTTGCAGGGGTCTGTGATGAGGTGTTTGTTCTTTACCTCAGCTGACTGCCAACTCTGTTTCCAAGAGTCTGGAACAGAGAAGTTCAGTGTAGGCATAGGGGACCACATTGGGTGACGAGACGACAAGCGTTGGACAGGGTGGGCGAAGATATCCGCGTATATTGGCAGGTCCGGTCGAGCTGCAGTGAAGAAGCTTCACAAACAGTGAAGCAGTGTTGCAGGTGTTTCTTTCTCTCTCCCTCTCCATTCCTTCTTCACATCTCAATTTCTCTCTGATCTAGCAAATAAAGTAAATATTTACATAAAATGAATTTCTTAAAGGCAGAGTAGATAACATAATGACTATATAAATAAACTTTCATGCCTGAAACGCCAAACTCCCAGGTTCAATCCCCCACACCTCTACAAATCAGAGCTGAGCAGTGCTCTAATATCTATCTTTTTTATTATCTTTATTTATTTATTGGATAGAGAAAGCCTGAAATCAAGAGGTACAGGGCTGATAGAGAGGGAAAGAAAAAGAGGAACACCTGCAGCACTGCTTCACTACTCATGAAGCTTTCCCCTTGCAGGTGGGGACCAGGAGCTAAAACCTGGGCCCTTCTCTATTGTAACATGTGTGCTCAACCATGTGTGCCACCACCCGGCCCCATATCTATCTGTCTTCTCTAATTAAAATAAAATTAAACATAATTTAAAAGAAAGGTTTAAAATGATTTGTTGTCTAATAAGGAACTTTGTTTAATTTCTTTAATAGAGGATTAATTATTTGCAATAGTAAAATACAGTAGTAACATTACCCAGTTTTCCACATAACAGTTAAACCCCCACTGGGTCCTCCTCTACCATCATGTTCCAGGACCTGAACCCTCCCCCCACACCCCACCCCAGTGTCTTTGACTTTGGTGCAATACACCAGCTCCAATCCAAGTTCTGCTTAGAGTTATCCCTTCTGATCTTGTTTTTCAACTTCTGTCTATGAGTGAGATCATCTCATATTCATCCTTTTAATAATGGACTTTTGATTATCAGTCTCCTGAAAATTTCCAGGTGTTTCCAGGCTTGCTGCTTATTTCTTCTGATGTTTCAGAACATTATTTTTTCCTCTTTCTCATTTCTGTCTCTGGTTCTGTGTCCTTCTCCTTTTACATCATCGATGGAAATCCTTCCCAGAGCTAGTCTTCTTTAGAACTTCGTCTTTTGGATAGTTCACTCAGCTGTCCCTTGTTTACATAAAATCCATCATCTGTCTCAGTGTCTTCTCGTAGTTCCACCTTCTTATAATCAGTCATATGAGATTTTGAATCACTTCTAACTGGTGTTTCCTTTTTCACTTTACATCCAGCTTAGCCTCTCAGACCTGTCAATTGAAAGTAGAAGTGTTGGGGGTTAGGCGGTAGCGGCAGCAGGTTAAGCACACACACGGCACGAAGCGCAAGGACCGGCATAAGGATCCTGGTTTGAGCCCCTGGCTCCCCACATGCAGGGGAGTCGCTTCACAAGTGGTGAAGCAGGTCTGCAGATGTTTATCTTTCTCTCCCCCTCTCTGTCTTCCCCTCCTCTTTCCATTTCTCTCTGTCCTGTCCAACAACAGCATCATCAATGGCAACAATAATAATAACCACAACAATGATAAAAAAACAACAAGGGCAACAAAAGTGAAGAAAATGGCCTCCAGGAGCAGTGGAGTCATAGTGCAGACCCCAGTGATAATCCTGAAGGCCAAGAAAAGAAAGAAAAGAAAAAAGGAAAGGAAGAAAGGAAAGAAAGAAAGAAAGAAGGAAAGAAAGAAAGAGAGAGAGAGAGAAAGAAAGAAAGAAAGAAAGAAAGAAAAGTAAAAGTGTCATATGATTTCAACTTGGCCCAAATCTACAGATATTTCAGCTTGTATATAAAAAAGCACACATAAGGGAGTCGGGCGGTAGCACAGCGGGTTAAGAGCAGGTGGCGCAAAGCACAAGGACCAGCATAAAGATCCTGGTTCGAACCCCGGCTCCCCACCTGCAGGGGAGTCGCTTCACAAGCGGTGAAGCAGGTCTGCAGGTGTCTATCTTTCTCTCCCCCTCTCTGTCTTCCCCTCCTCTCTCCATTTCTCTCTGTCCTATCCAACAACGATGACATCAATAACAACAATAATAACTACAATAAAACAAGAGCAACAAAAGGGAATAAATAAATAAATAAAGAGCACATATAAAAGTATTCATTATAGATTTAGAAAATCAGAACTATATAAAATACAAATCAATACAAGTAAAGTATCAAGGGAGAATAAAACACAGATAAATGGGCTACAAATGCACATGTAATTATTGTGATCTCGTTTTTAAAAATGCATTTTGCACAATCTGAAGAATAAAATGAAATGAAATTAGATTTTGTTTAAATGCTGTCAGTGCTGAAGGGTGAACCCATGGCCTCCAACTTAGTGATGCCGATGAAAAGACGCCCCAGACTAATTTTTATTTTGTATATATTTTTAGAAAGAAGAACACTGAAACACTGCTCCATCACTTTGGTGCTTCTGTGCAGTGCCAGAATCAGTCCGAAAAGCTCATGGTAAAAGATATGGTTTTTCCCACACTCATCTTACAGTTCCTAATGTCCAAGATACAAACTATGTTTCGTAGGATGCTGGGAGGTTAAAGAAGGTCAATAAATAACAATGTTCTTTCCTACCCTAGTTTTATACCAATCAAGAAGTTAGAAGAAAAGAAAAAAATGGAGGAAGTCAGTGAAACTCATATAGTAAGATTATCATTGGCAAAACCATAACTGTTCTCTGTAGACAAGTGGATTTGATTATTGAATCCAGAATTAGGTAGACATTCAGCCAGTCCCTGTGCAGTTGCCCCCAGTGGAAGCAGGCCCTACCCTTTTCATAGTCAGCCTCCAGAAAGGAAGAGGGCAGTAGAAGGGACACTATCAGAATAGAGAGGAGCAAGGGATCTGAGTGGTAACATACTGGACTAAGTGTACACAGTGTGAAGCACAAGGATTCCAGTTTGAGCCCCCGGCTCCCCACCTGCAGGGGAGAGGGTCTCTTCACAAGCCCCCTCCTCTCACAGTTTCTCTCTGTCCTATCCAACAACAGCAGCAGCAGCAAGAATGGGGAAAAGATGGCTGCCAGGAGCAGTGGATTTGTAGTGCAGGCACCAAGCCACAACAATAACCCTGGAGACAAAAAAAAAAAAAAAAAAAGAGGAAAAGTGTTGCTGAGGACTTATTCTGATGCAGTCTCCGCCCCCAGGTTTTTCTATGCTCCACTAAATCCTAGAGTGCCCCCTTTCAACCAATCCTGGCTCCGCCCCCAGGTTTTTCTATGCTCCGCTAAATCCTAGAGTGCCCCCTTTCAACCAATCCTGGCCCTACACGTCACCCCTGGTTGTCGCCCAATAAAAAGCCCCCTCACCCCTCCCCTCGCTCTCTCTGGGCTCTGGCTCTCCCTCTCTGAGGTCTCGCTCCCTGCTCTGCCCCCGTGGTCGGCCATTGCTGGCTGGCTCCACGTGGTCTGAACCAAACCTCCCCCCCCATCCTATAATAAAGATCTGTGTACCCCTTTGCTCTGGACGTCCGCTCTCTTCTCCACGGTGCAGCCCGACACCAGACCACCTCAACAACATCTGGCGCCCATCGTGTTCCGTACCCACACCACGCCCGGCCTGAGGTCTCCGAAACCGCCCAGACACAGGTAAGTGGCATCCGCCCGCTTCTGTGGCCCCGCGTTTCCCTTCACCATGGGATTTTTTCCGTTTTATGAGGAGGTGTCCCAGACATTCTATCCTTCTCTCCTGGGACAGGCTTTCGATCTCAGAGACACTTTAATTTTTGCTGCACCATGGGTTCTCATGGCTATATTTACTATTTTCAGGATATGTACAAGGCCTCCTGCCAAAAGGTTAAGTGACCTTGAGGCTGAGATACAGGAGTTAAAGGATATTTGCTTAGGACTTAAACACCCTAAGCAATCTGCAGTCAGCCCCCAAACCACTGCCTCCGGGGACACTTGTTCGGTTTCTCCTGCGGCAGCTTCCGCTTCCACGACCCCTCCCCCCACTGCCCCTGAAGACACGTGTTTTGCCGCTCCTTTGACCCCTCCCCCAGCTGTCCCCACAGACACGTGTTCGGCTCCTTCTGCAGACAAGTGTTCGGTCCCTTCTGTGGCAGACACGTGTTCAGTTCCTTCTGCTTCTCTGGCCCCGCCCCCTGCTTCCCCTGAGGCTTCCAGTTCTCTAGCCCCTCCCCCTGCCGTTCCGGTTTCAGCTCCGCCCCCGGCCCCTGCCGCAGCGGTTTCAGCTCTGCCTGCAGCTTCCGTATTCCTGACCCCGCCCCCGGCCCCTGCTGCCGCGGTTTCAGCTCCGCCTGAGGCTTCCTCGTCCCTGACCCCGCCCCCTGCTGATACATCACCATTAAGGGACCTAGTGACTGAGATACGAGAGCTAAAGGATATTTTTTCAGCACTTAAGGATTTTAAACCATGTGCAGCCCACCCCGGGAGCTCCGTCCCCATAGATATGCATTTAGTCTCCCCTGCAGCCACTACAGCAGTTTCTACTGAACTTTCCACTTCTGTAGCTCCCTCTCCCGCGCCATCGGACCAAATCCACACATTCCCAGTAAACTTGGCCCCTTCTAAACAAAACCCTCAGCCGTGGCAGCCATATTCCTCGAAGGAAATTGGAACACTCAGACAAGCAGTCAGGGAGGACGGTATGCACTCTCCATGGACCAAGTCCGTTTTGAGAAGCTTTTACCAGCATTTAAATATACCACAAGACTGGAAAGAACTGGCTCGTGCTGCACTCCCAGACCCACTCTGTCTTCAGTGGCAGGCATGTTTCCGCGATGAGTGCTCTAGGCAATCGCAGGAAAATAGTAACAAACAGGTAGAATGGAATTTTGATGCTTTGTTTGGAGCAGGAGCTTATGAATCTGGAGCTCAGCAGGCAGAAGCCAGGTTTCCAACTGGTTATTTTGAACAGGTACGAATCTGTGCAACACAAGCATGTGAAAGGGTGACCACACCTGATGTAGATCCATCAGCTCCCATTAACTCTTTTCACCAAGGCTCTGATGAGTCATTGGCGAGCTTCATCTCAAGGGTGAAGAGAAGCTTAGAGAGAAAGGTTTATAATCCTGACGTCCGCACACTACTCCTGCGCTCTATTGTCTGGGAAGGCATGACACCACAATTCCGTCAGGTATGCCTTAATCTTAAACACCTACACCCAGATAATTGGATTCTAGCGACACAGGAACTTACATCAGGCAATTATGGGACACCCGCTACGACGCAGGTCTATGCAGTTGCCCCACGTAAGCAAAACGGGGCCTGCTTTCAGTGCGGTCGCCAAGGACATTGGCGTAACCAATGTCCTGATAAGTTGCGACCACGCCTCCAGTCAGGGAAACCACGCCTCCAGCCAGAGCAACCCCGCTTTCAGTCAGGGAGCCAGAGACCACGTACTGTTTGTCCAAAATGTCGTAAGGGGTTTCATTGGAAGAGAGATTGTTGGTCCCAATTTCATAAAGATGGTTCGCCCCTGAATAGTACAAATTCGGGGCCTGAGATTTTGTGGACTACTCCTGTTTTAGAACAAGGTCACCCTTCTATGACAGTAAAGATAGGCAACATTCCTTTTAAATTTTTGATTGACACGGGGGCAGCAAAGACGATTTTAAGGCAAGAAGAGATTCCCCAAGATTGGGAACTCATCCCTGGACCCAGTTTACATGGAATAGGAGGGATGACGAGAGCATTTTACACACGAGACTCGCTTACGTGGGAAGACCCAGAAGGTTCTACTGGACACTTCCGCCCTTTGGTAGCTAATATTAGCACCAACTAACTGGGCAGGGATCTTCTGGAATGTCTTAATGTTAGGATATCCACAGACGCCTCTGCAGAGCGTAAAACTCATTCCCGCGATACCAGGTCTATTCAGCACCCCCAATACTAAATGCCACTGTTCGTAGCCAAACACCCCGCTTAAGCTGGCTTTCTAATGAGCCTGTCTGGGTGGAACAGTGGCCTTTACCTAGGGATAAGCTAAAAATTTTAAAAGAGCTCGTCCGACAGCAGTTGTCCTTGGGACACATTCGTCATTCTCGAAGCCCATGGAATACTCCTGTCTTTGTGATTAAAAAGCGCTCGGGAAAATGGCACCTCCTTCAAGATCTCTGTGCAGTAAATAAAACCATGCAGGTCTGGGGCTCCCCCCAAAGGGGTTTGCCTCTTGCTTCTGCAATTCCCACGGGAATTCCAATCATAGCTATTGATATACAAGATTGTTTTTTCTCTATCCCCTTGCATCCGCGAGATTGTAAACGTTTTGCCTTCTCTGTTCCGTCTATTAATAATGCCAGCCCCGCTGATAGATTTGAATGGGTGGTGCTGCCCCAGGGTATGGCCAATAGTCCTACGATTTGTCAGGAGGCTGTTAAATCTGCCCTTGTCCCATATATTCATAAGGGCCTTAATATTTTTCATTATACAGATGATATTTTAATATGGGGAAAATCAGATACAGATCTCTATGCCTTACATGATTTTCTCATTCCTGCATTAAAGAAAAGTGGCCTTAATGTAGCCCCTGAGAAGATACAGCTAATCCCTCCAATATCCTTCCTAGGTTCAGAGATTTCTCTAACGCAAATTCGTCCCTTAAAACCTAATGTTACCTTCCCTTCTAACCTTACTCTTGCTTCTTTACAAAGTTTTCTAGGAAATTTAAATTGGCTTAGGCAGTATCTCTATCTGCCCACAAGCTGCCTCCAACCACTGTTTGACCTGTTGAAAGGAAACAAAAGTTAACTCCTGAGGCCTCCTTGGCACTGGAAAGGGTTAACCAGGCCCTCCAGGACATGCACCTTGTTCGATTCTCCCCCTCCTCTCCGGTAAACCTTCTAATCTTCAACTCCACCCCCACAGTAGTAGGGGCACTGTGGCAAGACCATGGGGTTCTCGAATGGCTTCACACGCCAGTAGGAGGAGCTCCAAGACTCCTCACTGAGATAGATGCGTTAGCATTCATGGTTCGCCAAGGGAGAAATAGGTCTGTGCAGGTCTTAGGGAAAGAACCGGATTTAATCATTCTGCCCTTTTCTCTCACAGATACAGAGTGGCTTATACGCCATCATTCCCGCTTTGCCATAAGCTTCGTGGGGTTTCCAGGACAAATAGATAACCATTTTCCTTCTAATAAATTGATAGCTTCTTTACCTCTTCTGCCTCTACTAGCACCTAAACTTTTCTCTCGGGATCCCATTCCCTCTGCTCCTACAATCTTTACTGATGGCAGAAAAAGGGGAGCTGCTACCCTTATATATTACCCAGACAAACAATCTCCTAAACCTCTCTTTACTGAGCTTCCTGATAATTCCCCTCAGTACAAAGAACTTTATGCTGTTTTTCTTGCACTAAAAGCTGTACCAGAATCCTTCAACCTTTTTTCTGACAGTGTGTATACTGTTAACTTACTTCCATGGCTTGCTCGTTCGTATGTGAAAATTGATGACAACCCACTTTCCCCTCTCTTGATTCAAATCGCCTCTATGCTCTGTTCTCGAACCCAACCACTGTATATTCAACACCTTCGCTCCCATAGCCCTCTTCCTGGTTCCCTGTCCGAAGGGAATGCCGCAGTTGACCGCCTTGCCTCCACAGGAACTTTCCCAGTCTCTGTCTCTGATCCTGCTAATTTTCACTCTCTAACCCATGTTAATCTTAAAGGCCTTCAAGCTCGATTCCCTGATGTTCCTGTATCACAGTTAAAACATATCCTCGCTACATGCTCTTCTTGTGCAAGTCTCATAAAGACACCTGCTATCCAGACCCTTGGGGTTAATCCCCGAGGTTTAAAAGCTAATGCTATTTGGCAAATTGATGTCACCCACATACCAAACTTTGGCAAACAAAAATATGTGTTTGTCTCAATTGATACCTTTTCTAAATTTATGTGGGCTACAGCTCAGACAGGAGAAAGTGCTAAAAAGCTTGTAAGCCATATGCTCTCTTGTTTTGCCGTTATGGGGGTCCCATTATTTTTGAAAACAGACAATGCACCTATGTTTACAAGTAAACAATTTAAAGATTTTTGTTCCCTCTGGAATATTACTCATACCACGGGCATTCCCTACAATCCACAGGGACAAGGCATTGTCGAGAGGGCCCATCAAACTCTGAAGGCTCAACTAAATAAAGATAAAGGAGGAACATATCCCCCAAATATCCAGCTAGCAAAAGCCTTAACTACGTTAAATCTCTTTAATATTTACAATAACTCAGCCTTACCCCCTATTATTCTTCACTGGCAAACACCATCTACCCTCCCATCTATTAAGGTCAAATGGAGAGACCCACTCGATAAAGTTTGGAAAGGGCCTGACCCATTATTGACCATGGGAAGGGGTTTCGCATGCATTTTCCCTCAAAATTTCTCTAAACCTGTCTGGGTTCCTGCCCGCCATGTCTGACAATACCCGCAGGATGGCGCTGTTATTCCTGAAGAACAAGAAATAACACAAGAGGACCAGATGCAGGATACATCCCAGGATCCATAATATGGCATGGCAGAACCTACAAAAGTTGGCTCACAGAGCCCTCTCTCCTACCCCTTCCCTGAATGTCTTATGTTATGAATGGCCAGTTGTGTTTTGAGTGAGTGTGCTGAATGACCAAAAATTTTTTGTATGACCCATCTGCTCAGAAGTACTCTAAATGTTAAAACCATTGTTATTAACATGCATTAACTCTCTAAGTAACCTGAGTCTGCTTATAGTCTAAAGTCAATTATAGTAAACCTCTAACTTGTTACAAGTTTTATTGTTTTTCACAAGTAAGTGATTACAGCTATCAAGCCTTCATATGAGGAATCATCTGTTCATACGGTAAGGTATTAAACTGTAAGAAGTTCCTCCATATCCAACCTATGTGAATTAGCAACATTCACATATTCTTGTAAACTTAACTGGTGTATCTTGTCTTGCCACCATAGGCCTGCCTTTGTCAGCCAACAATTTAAAGATGTTTCTCTTTATAACATCACCCATGCCACGGACATCCTTTACTACCCCCAAAGACAAATGGCTGTTCCCCTGGACATCACATTCACTGACTGCTTCCCTTAGACTTGAGATATGCTCCTACCTCTTCATATCAATGGATACATTCCCCCTTCCTTACCTGTATACCCTTAGTTGTGGGACCCTAGCTTGTTTTACTTCTTCTGCTCACAATAGGTCCTATAATTCTTTTTTTTCACATTTTAAATTTATTTATTAATGAGAAAGAGAGAAAGAACCAGACTCACTCTGGTACATGTGCTGCCAGGGATCGAACTCAGGACCTCATGCTTAAGAGTCCAAGTCTTTAGTCACTGCATCACCTCCCGGACCACAGTCCTATAATTCTTAACAAGATCATGGCCTTTTGCAGCAACAGATTGATGCCATAAAGATGCAACCTATACAAAGTCACTATCATAGGCTGGACATGGCAGAATATTGAGTTGCTGTGGAGGATTTGCCCCCCTCCATCAGAACGTCCACCATGTAGAGGGCTGGCTAGCCAATGACGGGTAAGAGGAAACTAGCGCTATCCAGTCAACCTAAGACAGGGCATCTGGTACTACTGGGCAAAAATGACCAGGTGTTCCAAAGACGGAAGGCTGATCCCCAACCTAAGACAGGCACAGTCCACCCTGCCACAAAACAAAGTCCGCCAAACATCAAAACATGATATAAGACAGGGGGACATGTGGGGAGCCACATGTGCCCTCAAGGTTGCTATTGGCATGGCCATAGAGTTTATGTTAAAAGATAGTTCCTGGGAATCGGGTGGTGGCGCAGCGGGTTTAGCAAGAACTGGCTTGAGGATCCCAGTTTGAGCCCCCGGCTCCTCACCTGCAGGGGAATCACTTCACAGGCGGTGAAGCAGGTCTACAGGTATCTTTATCTCCCTCTGTCTTTCCCTCCTCTCTCCATTTCTCTCTGTTCTATCCAACAACCACAATATCAGCAATAACAGCAATATAATTACAACAAGAACAACTAGGGCAACAAAAGGCAAGATACAAGATTAAAAAAAAAAAAAGGGATAAGATAGTTCCCGCTTCCCTACACCTTAGAGTCTTTGTTAAAAGATAAGGTCTTTTTCCCCATGAATCACCCAGGACCTTCCAGATAAATGGCTGACTACCATGACAAATAATATAAAATATAATCATAAATGAATAGGAAAGATACATCCCCCAATACTCAGTTGGTCAAGGCACCAAACCTCTTCTTCTATAAAGCATTCAAATCAGATGCCCTGCTAACCACGAGAAGCAGATTGTTTGTGTTTCTTTCACAGGAATCCCGGAAAAACCATCTGAACCCCTGCACACCCTGATGTCACTCACTAGATGGCACGACTACCGTGGCACACCCCCTGAAACCCTAGATGTCACTCAACGCTATCTGAAGAATCTGATTCGCAGACTCCAAGGACAGAACCTTTTTACTGCCTGTCTGCCTTTCCTGCTTTTGCTTTGACCTGTCATGTTTTGGCAGTTCCAGCTCATAATCTACAGAAAAGCAGAATTCCAGAGGCTGACCTTCCTCATGCAGCATTTCATCCCCTGCCATTTCTCCCCCAGTCGCCTACTTTGGACTGAGACTTCTATCGGACTTGCTGGTATA
This sequence comes from Erinaceus europaeus, assembly GCF_950295315.1. NCBI lineage: Eukaryota > Metazoa > Chordata > Mammalia > Eulipotyphla > Erinaceidae > Erinaceus > Erinaceus europaeus. The sequence continues at coordinate 56,293,138 of NC_080168.1, forward strand.
CCCTTTGGACACTTTAGACAATTTTACAGCAGCTTCCTTCCCTTCACGTTGCTGGTTTTTCATAGACTGATCCTGAGTAATTCATAGACTTTACAGACTGTTGCCTTGAGGACTATACAATGCCAAATAGCCCCTCTGTTTGGTGGGTCATGCCTCCCGCCTCCCCCTCATTATGTACCCTTGCCCCTTTCCCCACCCAAACAGGGAATGCTCCTTTACACACCAATCCTTCCCTTCACACCACACTGGCTTTTACTTCTCCCCTACTTATCTCTTCCTATTTTGTTATGTCATTTAGGCTTATGCCCAAAAGGTTTCTGCCCCATGATAGTCTTTTATAGACTTTGTACATCTTATGCTATTACTAGGTAGAAAGATAGAAAAGATGTAGAGATATTGTGAAGAGATGGTTGAGCAGGCTGCGCTTAAACCTATGAGATGAGTCTCTCCAGTTAAGTTTGTCTCTCTAAAGAGGGGTTGAGCACAGGAAGACGCATAAATCTCACAAGGTTGGCAGCCATTTAAGCCTTCCCTCCTCCACAGAAAGTCCTACATCTTCCCACCTGAGCATGGCATTCCTCTAAAACATTTAAGCCTGCTCCATTTTTCTTTACTGTGTCCATTTAGATATAAAGGGATAGGAGGAGATGTTGCTGAGGACTTATTCTGATGCAGTCTCCGCCCCCAGGTTTTTCTATGCTCCGCTAAATCCTAGAGTGCCCCCTTTCAACCAATCCTGGCTCCGCCCCCAGGTTTTTCTATGCTCCACTAAATCCTAGAGTGCCCCCTTTCAACCAATCCTGGCTCCGCCCCCAGGTTTTTCTATGCCCCGCTAAATCCTAGAGTGCCCCCTTTCAACCAATCCTGGCCCTACACGTCACCCCTGGTTGTCGCCCAATAAAAAGCCCCCTCACCCCTCCCCTCGCTCTCTCTGGGCTCTGGCTCTCCCTCTCTGAGGTCTCGCTCCCTGCTCTCCCCCCGTGGTCGGCCATTGCTGGCTGGCTCCACGTGGTCTGAACCAAACCTCCCCCCCATCCTATAATAAAGATCTGTGTACCCCTTTGCTCTGGACGTCCGCTCTCTTCTCCGCGGTGCAGCCCGACACCAGACCGCCTCAACAACAGAAAAGAAGGAAATAAACTCCTCCTTTCCTAGTTCTTTCTTCCAAAATCACTTATTTGAGTAATTTATTCCTTTTCCAGGGGCAAAGAGCCCCCCATGAATGGCAATGCTATGTGAGGAGCTTTAAGCTATTATATGAAGCTCCCTCCACATGGAATCAAGCCCAGGAGAGCAAAGTTCTGTATGTTCTTAACATAAAAGTCCCTAAGGGATGTGACCAACAAGGTATTTGACAATATCCCTGCAGTGCAGGCAGTAACAAGTCTAAGGCTGATTCATTCGAGAGATTTCTGATTGAAATCTGCAGTTGTAACAAAAAAAGGGGGGATCTGTCTTAGTGAAACCAGTTCTGACAAAAGGCCTCAACAATCAGAGAATGCAGATTTTCAGAAGACAAAGCTGCAAACTCTGATAAATGTAATCTTCAGTAACTTATTTTTTCTCTTGAGATAATAAAGTAGACTACTGAACTGTGAAATGTTTTACAGGTGATATGATTGGGTAAGAATATCTTCACTGAAATAAAACCTTAACCTGATTGGTCTGGGAGGTGGTGCAAGGGATAAGGCATTGGACTCTCAAGCATGAGGTCCTAAGTTCAACCCCCAGCAGCACATGTACTAGAGTGATGTCTGGTCCTTTCTCTCTCTCCTATCATTTCTCATGAATCAATAAATAAAATCTTTTAAAAAAAAAAACCTTAACTTTAAAAATTAAAAAAATAGAAAAGTAGACTGCTTCGCTTTTAGTTAATGTTTTCCAAACCACGCCACTTTAATATACCCTTTCTCTTAGAATGAATCATTGTTCCATGAACACAAAATATTCATGTCTCATTGCTTATATTGTTTCTACTTTTCTAAACTTTCAGGTCATAATGATCTGTCAAAGCAATTCTTAAGTTGTCTTCTTCATGATTGCTGCAAACTCCCTAAGTTTTGACTTTCTACTTTGCAAAGAAATTAAAATCTGTATCAAAAATTCTCCTCATGCATTTATATTATCACTGGTCATTCTTGATTTACATATATTATCAAGTCTACTAGCCAGATTATAAATACTTTAAAAGGCAGAATAGTGTTTTAAGCTTGTACTTTTCTATACTAGCTATACCACAACATTGAATATGTATTAGTTGATTACTAAATACTTGAGGGATGTAAAAGCAGTCAAATTGAGCACACAGCAGAAAGGCGATCCAGGCTAGGGTTTATAAACCCATTGCCCCAAAGGTTCAAATGAACATGACCTTTCAAAGATGCAGAATAATTATGGCATTCCTTAGAGTTGCATAATATCCCTCCATCTATGTCACTCCTGCTTCTTCATCTAAAGCAATATATGTACCTAGAGAATGGGAGATCACATATAAGATGGCTGTATCTGAGTGGTGAAGTCTAAGAGTTTTTGGTGTTAGATTGGTATTTGAATCTCAGCTCTTACCAGCTGTGGCCTTTATTTTAATTTCGCATTTTCTTGCTTCTTAGTGAATTTGAAAGAATGGTACCATGAGCACAGTCACTAGCACGCCACCCTAAGAAATATATATATATATATATATGTATCTTTGACCTAGCCATCTGAGTTAGACTGTAGACTTCATGAACATCTTGGCATAACTCTAAACATAATTTGTATAATCTGGAGCAAGTTACTTAAACTTTTCTTAGTTCCCTCATATGCAAAAGATAGACTTAAGCATTCTTAATAGAATTATGATGAGGATTACATTTTTTTTAATTTTTACTTATTTATTTGATAGAGACACAGAAACTGAGAAGGGAAGGGGAGACAGAGGGAAAGGACAGAGAGAAGACAGCTGCAGCCCTGTGTCACCACTTGTGAAGCTTTCCCCCAAAGGTAGGGACCAAGGGCTTGAACCTGGGTCCTTGTGCACTGTAATGTGTGCATTTAGACAGGTATGCCACTGCCTGCCCCTGAAGATTACATTTTTAAAACACTATTGTCACTGATATACTGTACTTTTTTCGTTATAGCCAACACTTGCACATGTTTAATTGCTTGTCCACTAGATTCTTTTTTTCCCATTAGACTCTTGAGTAGCATGAGGGTAAAATCTAACCCAAAAAGCTTGTGGTCTACTTAAGGCTCACAGTTTATTATTGTTGTTTGGTGTTTGTGTGTTTGTTTATTTGTTTGTTTTACAGGAGTTCTGCTCAACTCTGGTTTATGGTGCTGCAGATTAAACAAGGGTCCTTTGGTGCCTCAAGCATGAAAGCCTTTTTGCATTACCACTATGCTATCTCCCCAGCCCCAAAGGGCCACAGTTTAAAAGATAACCAAAGTGGGCTTTTCTAATTTCCTTATTGAATACTTAAACGAAACTAATCAATTTTAACAAGTGACAGATAATCTATGTTCATTACAAAAAAATATGTTTTAGGGAAAAATGATGAAAGCAAAATACACACATATTCCCATCACTCCCAAATAGTCACACAGTTAAATTTTATATATGCTTTCAAACTTTATTAAAAGTACAAGATAAGGGGCCAAGTGGTGGCACACCTGGGTGAGCACACATGTTACAATGTACAAGGGCCCAGGTTCAAGCCCCTAGTCCCTACCTGCAGGGAGAAAGCTTTGCAAGTGGTGAAGCAGTGTTATAGATGTCTCTCTGTCTCTCTCCCTCTCTATCATCCCTTTCCCTCTCTATTTCTGGCTGTCTCTATCAAATAAATACAGATTTTTTTTTAAGTACAAGTTATATAAAGATATCTATACCTACGTGTATTTACTGGGTCTTACCCTGTTATGTGCACAAATGCAAATTAAATAGACCCTCCTTTGTCCTTTATATGTCATAAAATTTGCATATCCATTTATGATTTACTAGGACACAAGCAAAAGCAACTGCTATTGTAAAAGAAAAATTAGGCCCACTAGAATTTTAAAAACAGTTAATAGAATTGTGATTGCCATTTAGAAAGACATATCTTACAAATTGTGCCATAATCTTTTCCATCAGCTAAGACTTCAGTACATTTTGAAAACTTATTTTGGGAGAAAGAAAAACTGTCAAATATGGACTCCTATATTAGGAAGGACCCTTCTACTTTTTATAGTGATGCATAGTTTCATTGAGATGTTTACATATTTAAAATTAAAAGGCAGGTCTCTCAATATGAACGTGTGCTACCATGAGGCATAGTACAGTTATTCATTGAGGCTAATAGGAAATTTCATGTGAGATGAAAAATGGTTTTTATTTTAAAATCTCATGGAGCTGATTGTTTCGTATACCAGGAACTGTTTATTTTAAATTTAGAGAAGTCTTTATTTCTTAATAATTTTTAATTATAATAATTTCTTAATAATATTCCTTAATAATTTAACTGAAGCTGTCAAGCTGCCATTTGATGTAAGCTTACTTGATTCCTGGAAAGAAATTATCTTACACTTACTTAACCCCATACCCCTGAACCATTTCTTTTTTGTTTTTTAAGATTTTATTTATGTATTAATGATAAAGATAGGAGGAGAAAGAGAAAGAACCAGATACCACTCTGGTACACGTGCTGCCAGGGATTGAACTTGGGACCTCATGCTTGCAAATACAGTGCTTTATCCACTGTGCCACCTCCTGGACCACTTTTTTTTAATTTCTTTATTGGGGGATTAATGTTTTACAGTCGACAGTAAATACAATAGTTTGTATATGCATAACATTTCTCAATTTTCTGCATAACAATACAACCTCCACTAGGTCCTCTGTCATCCTGTTCCAGGATGTACTCTCCCCCCTACCGCCACTGCAGAGTCTTTTACTTTGGTGCAATACACCAACTTCAGTTCAGGTTCTACTTGTGTTTTCTCTTCTGATCTTGTTTTTCGACTTCTGCCTGAGAGTGAGGTCATCCAATATTCATCCTTCTGTTTCTGACTTATTTTACTTAACATGATTTCTTCAAGCTCCATCCAAGATGGACTGAAAACAGTGAAGCCACCATTTTTAATAGCTGAGTAGTATTCCATGGTGTATATAGACCACAACTTACTCATCCACTCATCTGATGTTGGATACCTGGATTGCTTCCAGGTTTTGGCTATTACAAATAAGATGTGTTCAGTGTTAATCTATTGATATATCGTTAAACTTTGCTAGTTTGCTGGATGGCCTGATATGCTGTAATACATCTATTCTCTTTTCTCTCTTTCTATTAGCAATTTAATAATGGTTTATAAGATTATGAAATTGCATCCCACCTTCCAGCAAAGTTCTGTGATCCTGCCCATCCACAACAGCCTGCATATGAGTGAAATCATTTGGTAATTGTCTTTCACTTCTTTATTTCACTAAGCATAATCATCTCCATTTCCATCTATTTTGTCCCAAAGGACACACTATCATCTTCTTGAATTGCATATTCCATAGAATATATGTCTCATAATAAATTCATCCATATGTCTATTGATGGATATTTAGGTTTCTTTCACTCTGTGGCATTGTGAATAAAGCAGCTGAACGTAGGGGTGCACATGTCGCTTCAAATTAGTATTCTTATGCCCTTTGGACATATTCCTAGAAGTAGTATTGGTGGATCATAAGACATTTTCATTTTACTTGTTTAAATATTCTTCATACTTTCTTTCACAGGGACTGTACCAGTTTGCATTCCCACCAGTGTAACAGAGTTCCTTTTTCCTCCACATCCTTGCCAGCCAAAACTCATCATTTCCTGTTTTGTTGATGTCAGCCATTCTTACAGGTTTCAGAGGTAATTCTAATTTGCTTTTTTCTTTTTTTTTTTTTGGCCTCCAAGGTTATCATTGGTGCTTGAAGCCTGCACTATGACTCCACTGCTCCTGGAGGTCATTTTTTCCATTTTGTTGCCTTTGCTATTGCCCTTGTTATTACTGTTGTTATAGCTGTTGTTGGATAGGACAAAGAAACATATAGAGAGGAGGGGAAGACAGAGAGGGGGAGAGAAAGATCGACACCTGCAGACCTGCTTCACCACTTTCGATGCAACCCTCCTGCAGGTGGGGGGCTGGGGGCTCAAACCGGGATCCTAATGCTGCCCCTTGCGCTTTGTGCCATGTACACTTAACCCGCTATGCTACCACCCAGTCCCCTGAATTTTTCTAATGATAAATAATAAAGTGGAGCTTTTTTCATGTGTCTGTGAGCTATTGATGTATCTTATTTAGAAATCTGCTTAACGAGGTCTTTCATCCACTTTTGATTGGGCTTTTGTTGTTGTTTTGTTATTGAGTCATGAGCTATCCTTATAACCACATGAGCTTAGTCTCCTGTCAAACATATGGTGTGGAAATATCTTTTTTGCTATGTTGCCCTTTTGACCTTGTGAAATCTTCTTTCAATGATTACATCTGTTTCCATTTCTCCTTTTTATAGACATAGTGACAGACTTCTTGTGATCCTCAGTTTCACTCAGCAAATTTTCTTCCTTTTTCCATACATTCTTTTTTCCCTTTTTTGTTATCTACGATGTCACCTAGTATTTTATCTAATACCCAACCAACTACTGACTGTCTGGAAACATTTAGGCAAGGCATACAAAACTGTTCTGTGCTATAACTCAGAAACAGAAAGTACTTTCTACACCTACATTAGATCATATATGTATGTGTGTGTGTGTGTGTATGTGTGTGTGTGTGTGTATTTCTAGAAATGAAATATTTGGTGTATATAGGCAAATATAAATACTGAAACAAAACACTAAAACAAATATTGAATATTTATTTTTAAAACCTGACTTTGTCCTAGAATTAAGAGATAAATAATATTGTGTTTAAAAGAGTTAAGAAAGCAGTGAGGAGGCAAGGTATTGGTGCACCAAGTAGAGTCCACAGATTACCATGTCTAGTTCCTAGTCCCCACCTTTAGGGGGGAGTTTCACAAGTGATGGAGCAGTGCTGCCGGTATTTCTTCTTGCTGTCTCTCTCTCTCCTTTTTGTCTCTCACTATGTATCCACCAGGAATAGTGGCCAGATAGATGATAGGTGGATAATTTATCTAACACATACTTCAGCAAACAGCTATAAGATACAAGCTTTAAGACAAAGTATTCTCAGTTGCTTGTGAGGTATAGCAGATAGTAACAGTTTTCTGTTTCCAACAGGATGCCTGGATAAAGGGTTCCAGGAAACATCCCTCCATAAAACAACTAAAGTTTTGAAATAACATATTGGAAATATTGCCAGCCTCCTAGGAATAGGAATAGCGTTCAAGTACATACTCTCTTTTTTCTAAAGTTACTTGGGCTGGGATTGGTTGTAGCACTGCAGGAGGAGCTATGATCCTAGAAGACAGCTACTGAAGTAGCACTGCCATCTAGACTCAAGTTTGAGCCAGCCTTAACCAATATGAATCTGACAGCAAGCACCAGCTGAGCTATCCACCCCCTTCCAAATAGACAAAAATGTGATGAGTTTCTCTAATGGTAGATTTTTTTTTTTTTGCCTCCAGGGTTATTGCTGGGGCTCAGTGCCTGCAACAGGAATCCACTGCTCCTGGAGGCTATTTTTTCCCCTTCTGTTGCCCTTTTATTTATTTTTTTTTTTTGTCGTTGCAGTTATTGATATTGTTGTTGCTGTTGGATAGGACAGAGAGAAATGGAGAGAGGAGGGGAAGACAGAGAGGAGGGGAAGACAGAGAGAAAGATAGACACCTGCAGACGTGCTTCACTGCCTGTGAAGCGACTCCCCTACAGGTGGGGAGCTGGGGGCTTGAACAGGTACCCTTAGGCCGGTCCTTGAGCTTTGTGCCACCTGTGATTAACCCGCTGTGCTACTGCCGACCCCCGACTGGTATATTTCTAAAGGTTTGCTGCATGTCTTCTACCAACATTTTCCTGATACTTGAAGCTTAAAGCATGTAACAAACCTTTAGAAATATACCAACAGCTGGTAGAGTGCAAGACTTGTACTCACAGTTCAATCCCTGGAGTCACAAGTACTTAAGTGATACTCTTGTCTTCCTTCTTTCTCTTTCTCTTTCTCTTCCTCTTTCTCTGTCTCCTTTCTCTCTGACTTTCTCTATCACCTTGTCTCTCACATATGAAACTCTTTATCTTGTGGAATAAATGTCTTTTAAAAAATTAACTGGTGGGGGGGCTGGGTGGTAGCATACTGGATTAAGCACACATAGTGCAAAGCACAAGGAGCAGCTCAAGGATCCCAGTTTGAGCCCACGAGTCCCCACATACAGGGAGTTCGCTTCACAAGCGGTGAAGCAGGTTTTCAGGTGTCTATCTTTCTCTCCCTCTCGTTGTCTTCCCTTCCTCTCTCCATTTCTCTCTGTCCTATCCAACAACAACAATGGAAAAAAGATGGCCACCAAAGCAGTGGATGCATTGTGCAGGCACCAAGCCCCAGCGATAAGCCTGGAGGCAAAAAATAATAATGATTTTTTTTAAGATTAAAAAGTAGAAAGGCCACACATTTTTGCAAATTCTCCAGTCTTTTATTAATTTATAATGTTTGTATTTAATATAGGCCAACATCATGGTAAACATTTTTATGATAGTTCATCTTCTTCATCACTCTGTGTGAAAACTGAGGCTGAGTTAAGTGTTTGCTTTCAGTCGCAAAGTTACGCAAATGGGGCACTGCCTGTTATATTCTCTGTGTGTAGTTCTTCTTTAATTTTTTTTATTTTTATTTATTTATTCCCTTTTGTTTCCCATGTTGTTTTATTGTTGTAGTTATTATTATCGTTGTTGTTGATGCCGTTGTTGTTGGATAGTACAGAGAGAAATGGAGAGAGGAGAAGAAGACAGAGAAGGGAAGAAAAAGACACCTGCAGACCTACTTCACCACTTGTAAAGCGGCTCCCCTGCAGGTAGGGAGCCGGGGCTTGAACCTGGTTCCTTCTGCCAGTCATTGCGCTTAGCACCATGTGCACTTAACCCACTGCGCTACGGCCCAACTCTTCCACGTGTGATTTTTGAGAAGTGTGATTTTTAATGGCCATTTTGAAAATACTGTTCTTACATGAGTACTCAATACTAATCATAATCAATGGTAGGTGAAATTAAGTGAAATTTTCTGTTTTCTAGCTCAGTTCTAAAACTCCCTCCTCCTCAATGATTTTCCAAATATCCCAAACTATTAAAACTAGTTTGCCTTCATTTTGACACTCAGGTGTTCCTCAGATCCCACACATGTGAAATAAGAGAAAGAGAACTGGAAAAGAGAGAAGCCAAGTTGGGCAGAATCACCAACATTCACTAGAAGTTATAGAAATATCAATAATTGAGATACTCTTTTTCCTATAGAATATCTATGTCTATTGATGTTACCTGTTTTGAAAACTCTGAGGGGAGATTAGGACATTATTTATGTGGAAGCAAATAAATCACACCTCTAATGGCTATTGGGCAAATCTGATGGATGATTTGCATGTGGGCTGGCATATGTCAGGCAATAAATCACTATCTGGAATGGGAAAGTAATTTTTTTTTAAGAAGAGATGATTTTATATTAAATTTCTAGGCACATCAATGGCCAAAACAGCTGGTTTCAATAAGTGGGATTTGATGCAGGATCATCTCCATTTATTTTCATCTATGTTCAGACGGTATAGTCCCACTAAATAATATTCCATCTTACTGCAAACACTGATGTTAATGTGATCCTTTCCTTTGGGATGACCTGATCCAAGTACAAAAAAGAAAAAAAAAACATACCATTGAATACTAAAAATAAATCCAGCATGAGGCAGAGTTCTTCTCTTTCATCTTCCACATTGGGGTATTATTACAATTTTAATGATCTGCCTAGGATTTTTCATACACTCTGCTTCTTTTGAAGGAAGGACAGAAACCTATTGAAACATACCAATCTCCTTGAAATGTCTACGGCAACAGAGCAGTGGGAATATATGCTTTGCTATAAAGAAAAAAGAGTAAAGCAATCATAAATGCATCACTGTGGTCTGCTGTGATATACTACTTCTCCTTTAGAGAGAACAGATACTTGTGTTCTAATATTGTATTTTCAGTTACTGTATTACTTTTTGAAGGTATTCTGAACATTAACAATCCTCACCAAGGAAGAAAAGATAATTATTTATGCTTTAGAACTTTATAGACAACCAACTGCAATCATTTGATTTTTATATATCTAGTCAAACCGCTTTTATTTCTTCCCAAAGGTATATTTAACAATTTTGAATAACTGAAAACTATTTGTAAGCCTGGGAAATCTAATATACCTATTTTAAATACAATTTTTTAGAAAAGTAATTATAATTGCTAGGGGTTGGGGCAAGGATTATGAAAAGAAACTAATATTTGAGCAGTTGTTGTATAGTAAGTATTGTGTTGGGTGCCTTCAACTGTTAGCACACTTAAACTCACTTTTAAGCTAATCCACAACCTCATTTTCTGTAAGGAAAATATTCCAAACTCTAAAAGCAAGTAAGTCCACTTTCTGTTTTGCAATGATCAATTATTCAAAATCCATGTCACATTTAAATTCATTCAAGTATTAGATTATGATTTATTATTATTAATTGCTTATTTCAGTTGGGTTTTTTTTTTTTTTTTTTTTTGCCACCAGGGTTTTCACAGGGGCTCCTCCAGGCCTGCCTGATTCCATTGTAACTATCAGTTCACCTTCATTTATTTTAGATATAGAGTAAGATTCAGAGGAGAGAGAGAAAGAAAAGAAGATGTACTACAGCACCACTCCACCTCTTGGGACACTTCCCCTTTACATGATGCTCCCATGTAGTGGTTGTGGTGGAGGGACTCGAACCCAGATCCTCACACATGGTGAAGTGTGCACTCTTACCATGTGAGCTAACTCCCAATCTCTTAGATTCATTTTATCTTTTTAAATAATTTCACATTTTACTTCTTATAAGAAGATGAACTGTCATAAAAAATGTTTACCATGATGTTGGCCTATATTAAATACAAACATTATAAATTAATAAAAGACTGGAGAATTTGCAAAAATGTGTGGCCTTTCTACTTTTTAATCTTAAAAAAAATCATTATTATTTTTTGCCTCCAGGCTTATCGCTGGGGCTTGGTGCCTGCACTATGCATCCACTGCTTTGGTGGCCATCTTTTTTCCATTGTTGTTGTTGGATAGGACAGAGAGAAATGGAGAGAGGAAGGGAAGACAACGAGAGGGAGAGAAAGATAGACACCTGAAAACCTGCTTCACCGCTTGTGAAGCGAACTCCCTGTATGTGGGGACTCGTGGGCTTAAACTGGGATCCTTGAGCTGCTCCTTGTGCTTTGCACTATGTGTGCTTAATCCAGTATGCTACCACCCAGCCCCCCCACCAGTTAATTTTTTAAAAGACATTTATTCCACGAGATAAAGAGTTTCATATGTGAGAGACAAGGTGATAGAGAAAGTCAGAGAGAAAGGAGACAGAGAAAGAGGGAGAGAAAGAGAAAGAGAAAGAAGGAAGACAAGAGTATCACTTAAGTACTTGTGACTCCAGGGATTGAACTGTGAGTACAAGTCTTGCACTCTACCAGCTGTTGGTATATTTCTAAAGGTTTGTTACATGCTTTAAGCTTCAAGTATCAGGAAAATGTTGGTAGAAGACATGCAGCAAACCTTTAGAAATATACCAGTCGGGGGTCGGCAGTAGCACAGCGGGTTAATCACAGGTGGCACAAAGCTCAAGGACCGGCCTAAGGGTACCTGTTCAAGCCCCCAGCTCCCCACCTGTAGGGGAGTCGCTTCACAGGCAGTGAAGCACGTCTGCAGGTGTCTATCTTTCTCTCTGTCTTCCCCTCCTCTCTGTCTTCCCCTCCTCTCTCCATTTCTCTCTGTCCTATCCAACAGCAACAACAACATCAATAACCGCAACAACAACAACAACAAAAAAAAAAAACAAGGGCAACAAAAGGGGAAAAATAGCCTCCAGGAGCAGTGGATTCTTGGTGCAGGCACTGAGCCCCAGCAATAACCCTGGAGGCAAAAAAACCAGATCATTATCTTGTCTTTAAGATGACATAACTTCTTGATAAAATTTGGTGGTATATTCACTTTCTTCTCAAAGATATCACTTCTATAATCGTGAGCTTCAAGTTATAACTTCAGTCATCCTAGGATCTTTCTTGGATTTCATATCTTATTTAATCTTGTATACATTTTTTAAAAATAGTTCCAAGTAAATATATGAGAAAGTAAAAGACAATAATTTATGTTTATGTTCCTTAATTTTCTGGAGATTTCTACCTGACCAGTTCTAGAATTCTAAAATAAAACCTTTCCCTGAAGCACTTGAGACTACTCAATTTCTGAAATCTTCTTGCAACTAAAGCTGCTGTTGAAAATTCTGAAATCAATATAATTCTTTGCCTTTTGGGTAAGCAGTTTTTCTTATGAATTACTTATAGAGTCTTTCTTTTTCACTTATTGCCTGAGTTATATCAGGAGTATAGTTGATATAAGATAGTAAAAACTATTGTTTAGAGGTCTGGGGATGGCTCACCTGATAGAATGTACATGGTGTCATGCTTGAAGACCTGGATTTGGGCCTAAAGTCACTACATGGGACACTGTACAAAAGGGATGTTGTCGTGAGTGTGTAAATGGTGGAGCAGAGATATGGAGTCTTATCTTCTCTCTGTATTTCTCTTTCTCTCTCTCTCTCTGATCTCTTCACCAAAACAAAACAAAAAAAGTCCACTAGGAGTGAAGGAATCCTACTGATGTGGAGCCTCAACAATGACCCTGGTGGGGAGAAAGAAAAGTATATATATATATATATTTTTTTTTATATATATATATATATATATATGTCTGTATGTAATAATATACGCTGTTCAGCATGACACTTTATAGGCCTTTTCAATGTGATCACTTTGGAAAACAAAGACTTTTTTTTAATCTCTTTTTTTCTTCTATTCTCCATTTGGGAACTTTCTTATTAAATTTGCTGGAGTTCATTGATGGATTCTCCATTGATCTTAATTTGCCCCTAACTTGTATTCATGATTATAACCACTCAAAATTCCTCCTTGTTCTAGCAGTGTAGTAGTTCCTTTCGTAAGCTAGTGCATCCTTAGGTTCAGTGCCTTCTTGGCTCTGGGAAAGTATCCACATTGGAATGAATTAAGAAGGGTACCATTGGCAAGGAAATAAAGGGAACTGATATCAATCTTTGATTTAAGGGTTTTTCTGTGAACAATGGCTTAAAAAGGAGGGGGAAAAGTACCTAGAGATTTTACAGTCATGTGAAATTGTTGTGTTTTGATTTTATTGCTCCACCATAAGGGAAATATAATCATTTAATACAGCAGAAAGAATTAAGAGAGTCCTTTGAGAAAAAGAACTTTGCTTGCTTTCATACTCAGGGTTGCTTTTTGGTCATTTCAGTCCAGGAAAGTTGTCAAAATGGTAAAATACCAAGTCACCTGTATAATCATTGGTAAAGGCCACCACCACAACTCCTGTGAGTTCTGTGCAATAAAACAACCTTTCCTGAAGTTCTTGTAACTTCTCTCAGGGACAGATAACCTCTCCTCAATTCAGAACTGACACATTTTACCTGGAACATTGAAAAGTCCCCCAAACTCTACTCTAATGTTAAAAAAAAAATAGTTTCTTTTTGATTATCGGGTACCTGGGCATTTTAGCCTCCTGACAATACCTGCCTCATGAGCACAGACTCCCTTTAAAGACTACAGGAGAGGAGTGGGCAGTGGTGTACTCAGTAAAGCACACACATTACCATGTTTAAGCCTCAGGGTTTTTTTCTTTTTTGTGTGTGTGTGGGGGGGGGGGGGGGTCGGGCAGTGGCGCAGTGGGTTAAGCCTCAGGTTTAAGCCACCCAAACCACAGTTTCAGAGGGGAAGCTTCACAAGTGGTAAGACATTATTGCCTCCTATCTCTCTCTTCCCTCTCAATTTCAGTGACAATGAAGGGGATAAAGGAAAGAAAGAAAGAAAGAGAGAAGAGAGAGAGAGAGAGAGAAAGAAAAGAAAACTGGCTTTTGCCTCACCATGTCTTTTCCCCAGTCTCAATTCATTCAAGATTAGTACCACAGGGAGCCAGCATGACCAGCATACCAACCTATCAGCCACCTGACATGCCGCTCCCTCAGTCCTAATCAGAGCTGACCAACACAGGCTGGGAGGGAGGCATCCCTGGCAGCCATACTGGCTTCCTTCACATAAGTGCCAATTGCTTATGTGGACCCCAAACTTACAGTCACCTTTTACTAATCAAAAGATCACTGCAAGGTCATTTTCCCACAAGCCTCGGCTGTTTATATCTGAAGAGTGGGAACGTTAAGACAGCTTTGTATTTCTGGAGGAATCTGCATCCAAATGCTTTCCATGTGGGTCTACTCCGGTGACTATGGTGACCTTCCTTAAAGCTATAGTGTCCAGGGAAGTTTAAGAGAAATATGATTCCCCAGACATTGGAGAAAAAGAGGTAAGTCCATATAGTCAAAACCAAGAAAAGACACAATGAAAAGTCTGATTCACTTCCTGTAAGAATCACCAGCTGGACTTTGGTGTAATCACAAGAAAAAGTACATCTTGGCAGTATAGTTAAGTACTAAACAAAGGAGCAGAACTTTGATGAAACCCCAGCAAGTCTCTCTATACAAACGATAGCAGGAATTTCATGATTCAGAAGTGATAGGGAGTGCCTAAGCACTCTGAACTTGACAACTATATTTAAAGGAATTGAACCAGGTAGTCCAGGTAGATCCCTGGGTCCTGGTGGTGCTGAGTTTCTACATACCAATCCTGAGCCCACCACCACACAGTCTTCATGATGTGTCCCTAGCTCCCATTGACCCTCTGCAAACAAATAACAATGGGAAATATTCACAAACAGAGCCTGAAAATGGAAAGAAAAAGGGGCGGGGGATGGGCTATGTATGGCCTTAAGGTCAGACTTTTCAGGGAGGCAGAGAGATCCAGGAGTCAAGTAGAATGTTCTGAGAACTTCACATAAAATAATAAGAGAACTGCAATCCAGAAGGTGGCATAGTGCATTAAGTTTTGGACACTCAAGCATGACTTCTTGAGTTCATTTCCAAGGAGGAAAAGACTAGGAGGGGAGAAGAAGGAAGAAGAAGATGATGATCATTGTGGGGGCCTCTAATTATACAAGGTTTTGATTCTGACAGCCAGGGGAAGGGTGAAAAGGGAAACACTTTTTTTTGTTAATGAAGCACTAGCACGAAATTATTAAAAGGCTGGCCTCTGACTTCTAAAGGAGAAAATGGAAATTCAACTTCATTTAGCAAGATATGTTCACTAAAATTATGTCATGGTTAAATGGCCACTTATCATAAAAGTTACAATTTTTAAAACAAAATGACAGAACAGCACAGTAATGTAAAAAAAAATATTAAATTTCAGTAATATGCACACTGAGTGATTTCAGTGATACAGAATTCTAAGTCAGAAACTATGATGTGGAGTTAAATGGGAAGAAGCAGTGAAACTATAGAGATAGGCAAATAAAAGGTTATGAAGCCAAAAGAGCAGTTCCCCTTCTCTGGTGACAAGCACGTAGAAAGTTCTACAGGGACTGGTTGGTGGTAAACCTGGTTAAACACACACATGTTACAATATAAGAGGATTCAAGTTCAAGGCCCCAGTCCTACATGCAGAAAGAAAGCTTTAAGAGTGGTGAAGCAGTGCTACAGGTGTCTCTCTACCTTACCCTTTCTATATCCCCTTTCCTCTTGATTTCTGGTTGTCTCTATCAAATAAATAAAGATGACTTTTAAAAATTAAAATAATAAAATAGAAAGTTCTGCAGTGATATGTTCTTTCTCCAGACCTAAGTTCATGAATATTTACTATAAGTTATACAATAAACTGTATGTTTATGTGTTCCTTTGTATGTGTATTATATTAATCAGTTCTTAGGAGTGAGAGATTACCTGGAACACCATTGCAGCATCTACAGTATTTTATTTACTTAATCATTTTTGTTTTTCTTGGATTTTTGGTTTTTTAATTATTTTTTATTTATTTTGCATAAAGACAAGGAAAAATTGAGATGAAAGAAGAAAAAAAAGAGAGGGGTAGAGAGAGAGAGAGACCTGAAGTACTGTTTCACTGTTTGTGAAGATTCCCCCATGCAGGTGGGGATCAGGGTCTTGAACCTGTGTCTTTGTGCACTATAGTATGTGTGCTCAACCAGGTATGCCACCACCCAGCCCCATCTTTCTCAGTTTTATATAATGTCAGGAATCAAATCTACGGCTTCAGCATGCAAAGCCTGGTCTCTACCACTAAGCCGAGGTACCTCCCCAGTCTTTTTATATTTCACTTTATTTTGTTATTATTGCTTTTATTGCCACCAGAGTTATCTCTGGGGCTGGGTGCCAGCACTACAAATCCAACAATCCCAGCAGGCATTTTTCCCTTTTTTTTTTTTTTCTCCTTTCTTGTTGTATTTGATAGGACAGAGAGAAATTGAGAGGGGAAGGTAAGTAGGCAGAAGGGGAGAGAAAGAGTGACACAAGCAGACCTGCTTCACCACTCATGAAGCATACCCCCTTGCAGGTGGGGAGCAGGGGATGAACCCTGGTACTCCTGCATGGTAGTATGAAGTTAACCAGTTGTACCACCACCCAGCCCTCACCTTTCCAACCTTAAAGTTTTTTGTTTGTTTGTTTTTCTAAGAAAGGGATCTCAGCAGAACTGGCTAGAAAACAGTTGCCGTTATGGAATAACACATGAAACAGTGTGAGACTTGCCTCCTATCCTTTGTAGGAGAGCAGCCAATGGAGAAAGTGCCATTGCTGTGTGGTGACCTATGGCTGTGAGCTGCTGCGGTGCATGTACAGTTGGCATCAATAACCTCAACACAGAGATAATGGGGAACTACAGAAAAGTCCTTGGGCAGTCGTAAGTTTTGTGCATGGACTATCTGGGTTTTAGAAAGAGATCATTTATAAGTTCACAAAAATTTTTTTCTTTTTTCTTCTTTTTTTCTTCTTTTATTTCTTTATTGGGGGATTAATGTTTCACAGTTAACAGTAAATACAGTAGTTTATACATGCATAATATTTCTCCTTACAAATTTAATTTTTAATTATGGCTATGTATAACAACTATCTCATAAAACTCCTGAGAATCTAGTAACTGTTAAAGCTAATGCAAGGCGGTCCTAGCAGCCTTCAACAAAGACCTCCAGAAAGGTAAAAGGGAACATAAACAAACCAAAACCTCATCTAGAGGACCAAGTACACACAGGGCCCAATTTACTTATTTATATAGTTAGCAATTATGTAGCACTTAGATGCTGTTCTAAGTTCTGTACATATATTCACTCTGACATGTGTGGCTTTGCCTGAGCCAGAGGCATACATTGGAACTGATTCCTCAAGGTCTTCAAAGACAAATGGAGTCACAAGTTCATTGAGAAATGGGTCAAAACAGACATGCTGGTCAGAGGGAGTCTGACATCATTTCTAAGAGACTTCTAAGACTTAAGAAAAATTTGTTTCACAGTGTGTCTGTTAGTGAAGCATTTATCAAAGAATTAGTGAAAGCTGGATAGTGGAGCATCTACTTCCATGCACAAGCTTTCATGTGCAAGGACCCAGGTACAAGTCCCCGGTCCCCACCTGCAGGAGAGAAGTTTCATGAGCAATGAAGTGGGTCTTCAGATGTCTCTCTGACTGTCCTTTCCCTCTTTATACTTCCCTATCTTTACCCAATAAACATAAAAATAAATAAAATGTTATAAATAAAACTATTTTTGAAAAGAAAGACTAAAAGAGAGAGGAAGAGGGAAAAGGAGAGGGAGAGAGCTAATGAGTGGTTCCAATTGACAATTTAGACTCAGGTAGGAGACATAGAGAAAGAACCAAGAAAAGTGGGAGGAGTGGTTAGCTGTCTTAATAGAAGACTTACACCACTAAGACCATCAAATTTGAAGACAAAACATTATATTTGGATGCCAGCTCATGGCCCTAGAGCCATGGGAAACTTCAGGGCTTTAAACACAACCTGAAAATGTGTGAAGGAAAAAAAAAACTGCTTTATCTGTGATTAATAATATCTATTAGCCTTCGTATTGTAATATGATCTAGCAACAAAGCCAGTCTCATATAGAAATTAATAACTGAGTGACTAATTCTATTACATTGCAATCAATATAATCTCAAAGATTTTTAATTATTGTAAAATGTTAGTATATATATACATATATATGATCTCATATATTCAAATTCTAAAACTAGGTAGCTATGATTGATTATTTTTTGAAAACAGAAAATAGAGATCAGAACAATCATGGAGGAAGCTACAGGTTTTAAAAACTAATTGGACACAAATATCAAATGATTGGTGTTGGTCAGACTGGATGTTACTGTCACATCTTATACTGAGCTAAGAAGTACTATACAGGAATGTGACATTAATTTTAAATGAGGGGTTTGGAGATGCTGAATTTTTGTTTCAATCTTACATTCAATTATATAATCTAACATACAAGTTAATGTGACACCTTTATTAGCTCAAATTTATTTCATTTAATTGGGTATGTCTCAAGGGTCCATCTTGAGTTTGATATTATATAACCAAAAGAAATGACCTAGTCTTCCCTGGAGGTTTGTGATCTCAGCATTGTAAGCAGAACTCTTAATGGTCTGACTAGTACAATTCAGGGATGGTTGAGTTCCTGCCATGGCTTTAGTTTGCTCTAGGAACTCCTCCAATTGTACAAAGAATCCTGGGATCAAGAGAAAACTGACATTTTTTAAAAGATGAATGCTTAATGTCTTCCCCAGAACCCCCTCTATCCTGCTTGCGGGAGGAACTGGGGCAACCTGCCAGCTTATGCACGGCTCAGAAGGCAGAATTTTCTGTGCACAATTTGCTCATGACACACATCTGTAGTGGTGGACCAATGCAAATGGGAATTGAAAGTCAGAAAGCTTCCTCTTTATTTTATTTATTCCATTTTGAAGTTAAATCTGTGAGTAGAAGAGTTTGTTGTTTGGGTAAGATCTAGCCTAACCTGAGGGTCGTGCCCTGATTGGAAGCACAATAAAAATACATCCAGACTCTTGCAAAGCCCCAGTGATGGTGAATACTGACACCCCACAACCCTCCTCACCTGTCAGAGCTCATTCCTGTTTCTAGCTTAGACTCCACAGAGGTATCAGTACCTGCTATAACATCACAACCTAGTCATAAATATGCAACCTTATTTTTCTAAAACATTGAAAATGTCATAACTTCCTCAGCTCTTGGCATCTACATTAAAAAAAATAAATGTTTATAATTATTCTTCATGTTTTTCCAACAATACCATTTAATAATTCCCCCTCCCCCCACAAACCCACACCGGTCCCTTCATCTTCTTCATTTCACTAAAAGAATTGCTTCTGCAGACTTACTGAATAGTGACCCTAGCCTGTGACTCAGAAGTCTCTCTTGGTCCTTTTTGCATTCCAGAATCAAAGAGTGACTTCTAGTGTCCCTGACATGTTTCTTCTTTTTCCTAACATAAAAGCAAGACACAGAGGTAGGGGAGAGTCTACTTTTTGGAAATCATGGGTTAATCTCATTTGAATTCTGAGAAGTTGAGCATTAGTATAATCATTCCTGCTCCCTTTGCTTCCTTGGCATATAACCAGGAGAGAAGGAACAGCAGGTGTGGATTTTCAGGGTGTTAATTCTGGGGACTGTCCCAGCCTGTTCAGCCACATCCACAGCAAAGGGTGCATACCCTTCCAACTCTGCTTCCACTGTCTGGACTCCACCATCTTGAATGTTCATCAACACTCCATCCCCCAAGAGATGGGGAGAGACAATAGAGTTGCATTGTGTTATTTTTTAAACTGAAATTAAAGTTGAAATAATATGTGCCCCTTCCCCAGGAAGCACTGTTTCCTGCAGAGAGCCTCTGAATATAGTACCTTCTTTGCCATCTTTATCACATCACCTCCCTAGCATTTAACTTCTTTCTTTTCCTCTCAGGAGGGGGAAAAACTAATGAATAAAATTATAGGTTACCATCTCAGGAAGCTGCAAACAAACCATAGTAGAAGAAAGTCCATAACTATTTGAAGCTGAAAATAATTATGTCAATTGTACTGGCTGTAATATATTTTTTGAGGCATCTCTCAGATCTGGAGGACTATTATAATATTTCTAGCTGTTCTTTTCACTAGACTGACAGACTCTAACTCGTGTGCATGGTAGGCCTCAGGGACCTCATGAGTAAAGGATTATTATTAGAAATATTCATTTCTGCACCAGAGCTTAAGGATACACGCAGTGACATATGGATCAGAAGTTTTAAACCTTTAATTGACTTTTATAGTTCTGTATGCTGAATATTAAGTACTCGATCTCTCTTTATTACATTTCCAAACTAATTTTGCATTCTGTTGTGTTTGGTAACTTTATATATTTTGTCTTTAAATGTGTCTTCAACTATCAGATTCTATCACACAGTTTTAGCTCAAGCCAGCTTCAACACCCAAATCTGCTGTTTCACGCTGTGTCATCTCACTGCATGCAAACACGGCTCTGCATAGGTGGCACATTTCCAATTTCCTGGGGGTAGTACACGATTGGATGGGCACATAAGCAAAGCCCATGAATAATCGTGAAGTATTATTATAGTTAGAATTCGTGACTTCTCCTCACCTAATATGTCTCAAAATTTACCAGTAAAATCAATTGGATTTCCAATTTCTCCTCTTGGCAATGGTAGCTCATTGGTGCAAGAGACGATGATCATAAGCAAGTAAATAATTAGATGACAGGAAAAAGAGAAACATAATCAACATGCAAATGAGCCTATTCTCCAGTTCAATCATGAGAGCTGGTTTAATCTCAATAGTCTTCTTGTCTTTACTTTTTTTAATAATGCTCTGTATTGGTAGGGGTTGTCCAAGTTTGGGCTCAATATGTGTTTTCTGCTAGAGTGTGGCACATTTGGGCATGAGTGGGGCCCAGGAAGGAGGTGACAAAGTGCATACATCAGCTCTCAAGATGTTGGGCACAGATGGTCAGCACACCTTATTGCACTTAGTGAGCAGCCAGACCTCCACATCACACATGACTGAGAGCCAGTGCAGAACACAGCAAACTGGTGAAACATCACATGAAAGCAAAGAGTGCCTAAGTGTGAATAGGCATGAGGTATACCAGAAGTGCATCTAGGTGGTTCAGAACCAGGAAAAGTTTATCACTCTTGACATATCCTGGCAGCTCCCTTTCTGATCAGATTAGAAAAACATGGCTAACCAGGAATTCAGATATACTGGAGATAGCATACTCTTATCAAGGATATAATTTAAGTGTAGGTACGTGTATTTTTTTTTAACTTTTGTGACTAAGCAGGTTTCCTCTTCGCCTATTTATGTGCTCACTTATGCAGCCATTTCTTAGTTTGTCTTTATTTATGTAGCACTGGTTGCTTATAAAAGACTGGGGTGATCTGCCTATATTGCATCAGAACTGTAAGATGTTCAAACAATGGTCTTCTAAACACCAAAGCTTGTTCAGAAAACAGACTATTTCATAAGTCTCACTTTGTTTTCTAAGCCACAAGGGAGTGGATTCATTTGAGCATATAAAATTAAAAAGAAATATATACCTTCCTCCCCTTGCCAACTCTCCTCCCTTATCCCCTTTCCTATAGGGTGACACACATGCTTTATGTTCATAATTAGTGAAAAAGAAGTGGTTGTGTGCTCTCAGTAAAACATAGCCAAGTGGCCTGGCAGAGTGGGAATTTACTTGTTTTGCTTTGTAGACATAGTTCATTCCTGTCAGAAGTAGTTAAAACCATACCCAGTGATCTTTAAGAATATAGAAGAGAAGGGGGTTAAACGCACATGGTGTGAAGCAGCACAAGGATCCCAGTTGGAACCCTTGGCTCCCCACCTGCGATGGGGTGTCACTTTGCAAGCGGTGAAGCCTGTCTGCAGGTATCTATCTTTCTCTCCTCCTCTCTGTCTTCCCCTCCTCTCTCCATTTCTTTCTGTCCTATCCAACGACATCATCATTATCAACAACAACAATAATAATAACCACAACAACATTAAACAACAAGGGCAACAAAAAGGAAAAAAAAAAAGCCTCCAGGAGCAGTGGATTTGTAGTGCAGGCACTGAACCCCAGCAATAACCCTGGAGGCAAAAAATTAAATTATATATATATTAGATAGCATGATGGTTATGCAAAGAGACTCTCATGCCTGAGACTCTGAAGTTGCAGGTTCAATCCCCCGCACCATAATAAGCCATAGCTGTGCAGTGCCCTGGTGTTTCTGTGTCTTTCTCTCTCTGCATCTCTCTCATAAATAAAATAAATAAAATATAAAAAATAATATAGAAGATTGGTAGTCAGGAAACAGAACATTGAAACCCTTTTCAAATACAAGAAGAGATTTTTTTTTAATTTTTTTTTTACTTATTTAAAAAAGGAGACATTAACAAAACCGTAGGATAAGAGGGGTACAACTCCACACAATTCCCACCACAAGATGAGATTTAAAGGCAGACTAGTGAGTATATTTGTTATGCCGGGGTTAGTCACAGTAACAGAAAACAATGTAAACTTTTAAACAAACCTTGAGAAATTCATTGTAAAGTAGGACTCCATCAAACCCCATTGTAGACATGTTCACATTTCAATCCTGCAGTTTCCTAACTCCATGACCTTAGGTCAATTGCTTAATCTCTCCAACTGAGGGTTTTAGCTAAGACATGAAGATCATAGTGCCATCTTATGAGTAGTTTTATCATGAGAGTAATTGAGATTTGAGACCTGGATGCTTCTAAAACTTTCAGGGTGGGCGCAGAGAAGCTTATACACATATAGGGCTGTGAAGCTATACACCTGGACTTTATGTAGTATTGTAAGCCGATAAAATTGTGTTTTTTTTTAATTTGGGGGTTTATAGTAATAATTTGGTTTATTGTAAGTTTATAGTAATAATTTGGTTTATAGTAAGTATAGCTGTTGATACATAGGTAAAAAAATTTCTGTGAAACACTCTAACCCCCAGAAAAAAGTGCATTTTGAAGAGAAAAGAAACAATAAAATATTATTACTCATTTTTAAAAACATAATATGACATCTGGACAAGCAGAATAGCTCAGTTGGATAGTGCACCGCTTTGCTATGTGCATGACCCAGGTTCAAGCTCGACCCCTGTTGTTAAAATTCGGCGGCTCTAGCTGGCCGGGCTAGCTTCACAGGCAGGTAACAGAGACACGGAGACAACGGCTGGGCAGGGAAGCTGTATTTCTTTATTCAGGAACAACGATTCATAAACTAAACCAAACTAATCACCAAACAGAACTCTGCTGTCTCTTTGCGGCGGCAGCGCCAGCACTCTCTCTTACTCTGCAGCTCTCCAACTCCCGAACTCTGGAACTCTCTGAACTCTGGAACTCTCGCGGGGTTCCTTCGGGGCGGGGCCAAGCAGGCCCGCGAAACTAACTGGACTGATTCAATTCTCTTGGCGGGGGAAAACTACCCAATGTAAAGCATACAACAATTCCCCCTTTTCTTTTTAACCAAATTATTATAGTATCAAGGGTGTGGGGTGAACAGAAACATATATCATACAGGCATTTTTAAAAAAGAAACTGGCACAAACATGGAGAAACATGTAAGCAAGTAACAAGAACCAGTGTGCTGCCAAGGGAAGGCCTGAGGGGGCCTTTTTTTTTTTTTTTTTTTTGCCTCTGTGGGCAGAACTTTATCAGCTTAAAAAAAAAACATTTCTTGCCTCTGGGGGGTTACTTGCCTCGACAGGCATTTGCGTGGGGGCGGGGAATGGCCTAGAGTCCCAAAGGCAGCTGGCTGCAATTTACTTACTATGAAACAAAACTTGTTATTAGCATATTTCTAAAAGAGAAGGAATTTGAGACTTTTACATAGCAACAACATCTTTTTAACCTTTTGTTACACCCATTCAAGATGGAGTCAGGAAAGGAAACCTCAGGCATGAGAATAATTAGCATAGCCATTGTGCGATCTACCATTTCTAATAGAGAAGGTAATGGAGAGTTTTACATATCAACAAGTCTATTTAACCTTTTGTTTAGACCAACTTAGTTGAAATATATTGATTATTAACTAATTTTTACCTCAGACTTTAAATGTAAGTTAATTTTATCTTTATGAGAATTACGTTGAAAACTTTTTTCATTTAACTTTGACTAGTAATAATTTAGCCTTAAAGTTATTGTTTACCAAACTTTAAACATACACATAAACATGGTCATTAATACACAAGGAGAGAAACCTTTGTTACGAAGACATGTCATTTCAAACACGAATTTAAATCTGTACTGTCTTAGTTCTTGGGGGGGGGGGTTCACCATCCGGAGGTGGCTTCTTGCGCAGCTTCACTTCTAGGAATTGCAGGTTGCGATCTCTGCACAAATCTCTGCGTACTCCAGCTTGTCTGCCTTCAGACCGGACCGGCGGCTGGAGATCTCGTGTGCCCAGTTTCGACAGGGAGCCCGGGGGTCCAGGAGGTCTGGGATCGTCCCAGAATTCATAGCAAGAGGGCAGGCGGGACAGCTTTGTAGAAGGCGTGGGCCTAGGTGCCCAGGGGTGGCGTCCATGATAGGCTGCCGCGGCCCTGCCCCATGGCCCTGCCATGTCGCTGCCCTGCTCGCAGTGGCCGAGCAGCGTGGAGGGATCACGCGTCCAGTGCCCTGCTCCACGCGGTGGAGAGCCGGCTCCTGTGGGCTGGCCTGCATGCTGGCATTGGGCTCCTGCATGGTGGCATCGGGCTCTTGCGTGTTGGCATCGGGCTCCTGTGTGCTGGCGTCAGCCTCCTGCGGGCTGCGGGGCTGCAGGCGCGGTGCGTGGGGTTGTCTGGGCGCAGCCGGCTGGCTGGCTGTTTAACCAGGTGGAAACAGCAGCTCCGCACCTCACCTCCCACCCACTGGCTATTTCCGCTGGCTGTTCTGAGTTCGCCCGAGCGAGTGGAAACCACAGAGTGGTCCAGAGATAAATGTTCCAGAAACAGCAAAACAGTCTTGTGAAGAAAGAGCAGAGGCCTTTGGAGATCTCTTCACAAGCAGAAGAGAAGGCCATAGTGCATAGGTAGCCAAATTGTCTTTACTTATCTGAGAGATGCGCAGGTCAGGTCCACGTGGGCGCCATTTGTTGTTAAAAATTTGGCGGCTCTCCAACTGTGGAACTCTCTCTTACTCTCGAACTCTGAAACTGGCACTCCGGCGGGGTTCCTTTGGGGTGGGGCCAAGCAGGCCCGCAAAACTAACTGGACTGATCCAATTCTCTTGGCGGGGGAGAACTACCCAATGTAAAGCATACAACAGACCCCATTCTATTGAAGGAAGTTTCATTCCTATAGTTTACTTCTATGTAGCTAGCTATCTCTGCCTCTGCTCTGCCTTTGCCTTTATTTCTGTCTTTTAGAAAATAATAATAAGGTGATGCATGGCATACTGCAAATGGCAGCTAGCATCGCAGTTGTTAAGAAACCTTTGGAGGAAAGCAAGGCGATTCACTAGGTAGAGCACCCCTGGTCCCCACCTTCAAGGAGGGTATATGATCAGTGGGGCAGTGCTACAAGTATTCCTCCTTCCTGTCTCTATCTCCCTCTCTCTGCCTCTTGTAGTCTCTTAACAAAATAATAATAAAAGACACTGGGAACAAGGGAATTGTACAGATTCCAAGCCCCAATGAAAACCCTAGATTGAAGAAAAATTAAAAACAAGAATAATATATATTTAATATGCACACACATTTAATATTTAAAAAATACCCATCTGGGCTTATGAACATTGCCAGAAGATATATAAATGGTGAAAAGGTGACCTTATGGAAGAGAGAAAACTTTGTTCTACATGGTCCTGGTAGGTAGAACATAGAGTTTTCAACTCAGTTTGAGGAAAGCACTATCAACCTAAGTCATACAAGATGAAAATAATCCATTTTAAAGATGGGAAAATTGCTTCTAGAGCAAGATAAATGCTACTTTGTCCATCTCAGTAGTGGGATGAATAAGTTTCTCTAACATCAAAGGTAGTTAGACTAATAGACAACCATTAAGGTTCCTCTGAAGCAATGAGATCTTGGTAAATGGTCATGATTTCTCCAGAAAAGATGTCATCATCATAGCCATGAATGACGCTAATTTGCAGTGCTTCAGTAGTGGATCAAGATGGACTTGAGCTCCTCAGGGAATTTCAAAAATGAGGCCACTTCAATACCTTCTTAAAGAATGTCTACACTATTTACCTATATCTGTATCTTTTAAAGAAACACCATCAGTTGCTTCTGTTCTCCCTGGTCTAAGAGTTCAGGGGATTTAATATTTCAAAGAACAAGTCACTATCAGAAATGTATTAACCATTTGAGCCCACTGTTAAAGTTCAATCTGATTACGAAACTGAAGTCTTAGGTGCTTAGATTGAATAAACTTATACTCAGAGCTATGGTCTATGCACTAAAGAATTTGAGACATTCGATCCATTTTTCCCCTCATATAAGTTGAATAGTGATTTGTGAGACTATAAGTTAGTAGGAGTGTATATTAACACCATTCGCACCACCAAAAGTCTGTCTCCCAGAGGGATGAAGAATAGGAGAGCTATCGGAGGAAGGGATTGGATACGGAGTTCTGGTGGTGAGAATTGTGTCGAATTATACCCCTGTTATCCTATGGTCTTCTCAATATTTCCATTTTATAAATAAAAATTTTAAAAATAAATAAAAAAAAGAATATCTTTACACATAAACTTAATGGATAGCATGAAAGCCTATTCACTCATTTCTCTTTAATCATACACTTTGCATTTCTCTCATTATTTTCAAGCAAGTGTTATTTACATTACTGGTTAACAGAACTATAAAATCTTAGCAATATAGTTTCACACCATCTTCATCCATTTCTTGGTTTATGCAAGACTTATTTATTGAGCACTTATTATATAACATGAATTAGTGATACAATTAGTAATATAGGTCCAGTTCCTACATTCATGAGACTTGTAGTTGTTCATATTACAGTTTGTGTCTAGATTTTTTTTTAATTTTTAAAAAATATTTATTTATTTTCCCTTTTGTTGCCCTCATTGTTTTAACATTGTTGTGGTTATTGATGTCATTGTTGTTGGATAGGACAGAGAGAAAAATAGAGAGAGGAGGGGAAGACAGGGAGAAAGACAGACACCTGCAGACCGCTTGTGAAGCCACTCCCCTACCAGTCCTTGCGCTTTGCGCCATGTGCGCTTAACCCTCTGTGCCACCGCCTGACTGCCTTGTCTAGATTCTACTATGTAATGAGTGCATTGTAAAGCATTTGCGCCTTCAGAAAAAAAAAAAATCTTCCAGGATAAGAAAGAGAAAGAAAGAAACTGCTTAGGCTTTTAAGGGAGTTTCAAAACAATGTTTTTCTCTACCTTCTAACATTTTGTGAGCCATTATATCATGTCACATCTTACAAGGAATAAAAACCACCTCAGTTGGGTTGCCTCAAGCTTGTTTTCCAAAAATGGGCATGTGTTTTTAGAGCCACTTACTATTCCAAGGGGAAAAAATTCTCTTCCCTACTTACTACTTAAGGCAACAGCAACGAATTATACTTTTTAAAAAAAGATGGGGCTGAGCAGTAGTGCCGCGGGTTAAGTGCAAATGGCACAAAGCGCAAGGACCTGCATAGGATCCCGGTTTGAGCCCCAACTCCCCACCTATAGGAGAGTCGCTTCACAAGTGGTGAAGCAGGTCTGCATGTGTCTGTCTTTCTTTCCCCCTCTCTGTCTTCCCCTCCTCTCTCCATTTCTGTATGTCCTATCCAACAACAACAACAGCTATAACAATAATAACAACCACAACAAGGGCAATAGCAAATGGGGAAAATAGCCTCCAGGAGCAATTCTTCTTCTAGCATTTGCCCTTCTTCCTTAGCCAGTCAACAGCGTCAGGTTGAGCCTGATGTAAAGTTTCGAACCTACTTTGTTGTTTTTTTTTTATTATTTTTTATTTAAGAAAGGATTAATGAACAAAAACATAAGGTAGGAGGGGTACAACTCCACACAATTCCCACCACCCAATCCCCATAACCCACCCCCTCCCATGGTAGCTTTCCTATTCTCTAGCCCTCTGGGAGCATGGACCCAGGGTCGTTGAGGGTTGCAGAAGGTAGAAGGTCTGGCTTCTGTAATTGCTTCCCCGCTGAACATGGGCATTGACTGGTCGGTCCATACTCCCAATCTGTCTCTCTCTTTCCCTAGTAAGGTGTGTCTCTGGGGAAGCTGAGCTCCAGGACACATTGATGGGGTCTTCAATCCAGGGAAGCCTGGCCAGCATCCTGGTGGCATCTGGAACCTGGTGATTGAAAAGAGAGTTAGCATACGAAGCCAAACAATTTGTTGAGCAATCATGGATCCCAAGCTTGGAATAGTGGAGAGGAAGTGTTAGGGAGGTATTCACTGCAAACTCTAATGTACTTCTGCTTTCAGGTATATATTTTGCAGTAGTTTATGGATACGTGTGAACATAAGCTCTCTCTCACAGAAACTGGTGTATATCTAGGTTATGGGACTTTGTTAGAAAGTGAACTACCTGAGATGAAATTAAAGTGTACTATGAAAGGAAAGGTCTCACCCGAGTAATGAAGCTGAAGGGTTGTCATTCCACACGTGAAGTCTCTGGACACAGTCTGCGGTGAAGCATGTTGAGGTGACAATCGTTGCGTTGGTTAGGTTGTGATCGGCGGATGCAATATTATTTGGTTTGGATTGGGAGATGCATACGGGAAAGTGGGCCCTGTCCAAGGGTTCCAGGACCGGGGGAAGTAGGGGCTCTATAGTGGAGATGTGAGGTTCCTGCTGTCTTAGGGTTCAAAAAGACAATCGATAGTTAATGTTATCATCACATTATTTGGTAATTGGGTTAACTTTGTAAAGTCCTTTTGTTAGGGTTTGCTCTACAGTATCCAGTATCTTGTATATAGCTGTGCTATTGGATGCTTCTAATCTACTTGGTCTAGGCTTTTGAGAGAGTCCGCATATCAAATACACAGCCTATATATTAAAAAGATTCAGTTTGTGTTTTGAGAAACTTTGAGACATACAACTGATTTTCCCCCTCATATTAATTAACTACTGATTTATATGTCTACATTTTGCTAGGAGTGTACATAAACACCATTCCCACCACCAAAAAACTGTGACCCATCCCTCCCACCCACTCCCACCCCCCACTGGCCCAGGAAGATGCATGTCTACCCCTTGCCACAGGGTTTTTACTTTGGTGCCCTACTTACAATTTGATCAGGTCCTGCTTTTAGTTTCCCTTTCAGATCTTCTTACTCAACTTCTGTTGATGAGTGGGATCATCCCATACTCATCTTTATCTTTCTGACTTAGCTCACTTAACATAATTCCTTCTAGCTCTGTCCAAGATGGGTCAGAGAAGGTGGGTTCATTGTTCTTGATATCTGCATAGTATTCCATTGTGTATATATACCACAGCTTTCTCAGCCATTCATCTGTTGTTGGGCACCTGGGTTGCTTCCAGGTTTTAGCTATTATGAATTGTGCTGCTATGAACATAGGAGTACACACCTCTTTTCGGTTGGGTGTTATGGAGTCCTTGGGGTATAACCCCAGGAGAGAAATTACTGGATCATATGGAAGGTCCATGTCTAGCCTTCTGAGAGTTTTCCAGACTGCTCTCCACAGAGGCTGTACCAATTTACATTCCCACCAGCAATGTAAAAGGGTTCCTCTGTCCCCACATCCTCTCCAGCATTTGTTGCTGCTGTCCTTTTTGATGTATGCCATTCTTACAGGAGTGAGGTGGTATCTTAGTGTTGTCTTAATTTGCATTTCTCTGACAATCAGTGACCTAGAGCAGTTTTTCATATGTTTGTTAGCCTTTTGGATCTCCTCTGAGGTGAATGTTTTGTTCATATCCTCTGCCCATTTTTGGATGGGGTCATTTGCTTTTTTGGTGCTAAGTTTGCTGAGCTCTTTATATATTTTGGTGATTAGTTTCTTGTCTGATGTCTGGCATGTGAAGATCTTCTCCCATTCTGTGAGAGGTTTGAGACCTCCTTTGAATCTGGAGAGGTGGCAGTCGTTGACTATGTGGGTCATAGTCTGTCTGTAGCCGCAGGGGCAGTTCGGGTCGTCTCTGGCTCCCCAGCCATGGCCTGTTCAATAGCGATTGAGGAGGGCCCAATCATAACGTGCTAGGTCAAAGCCGGGTTGACGCTTGCAGGGGTCTGTGATGAGGTGTTTGTTCTTTACCTCAGCTGACTGCCAACTCTGTTTCCAAGAGTCTGGAACAGAGAAGTTCAGTGTAGACGTAGTGGACCAGATTGGATGATGAGACGTCAAGCGTTGGACAGGGTGGGCGAAGATATCCACGTATATTGGCAGGTCCGGTCGAGCGTAGACGTGGGAAATGAACTTAGATGATGCCGCATCCCGACGAATATCTGGCGGGGCGATGTTGCTAAGGACTGGCAGCCATGGAACCGGGGTGGAACAGATGGTTCCAGAAATTATCCTCATGGAGGAATATAATTTGGAATCGACCAAGTGGACATGGGGGCTACGGAACCATACTGGGGCACAGTATTCTGAAGTGGAATAGCATAATGCCAGAGATGATGATCGTAGTGTGGAAGCGCTCGCACCCCATGAGGAGCTGGCCAGTCTTGCAATGATGTTATTCCTCACACCCACTTTTGCTGCAGTTTTTATGAGATGTTTGTGAAATGACAGAGTGCGATCGAGAGTAACGCCAAGATAGACTGGCTGGGCTTCATGCCGGATTCTCGTATCGTCAAGGAGCAATGATTCATAGTGTTGGTACCAAGCCCCAGCGATAACCCTGGAGGCAAAAAAAAAAAAAACCTCACTATAGATTCAAGCTCTTTATATATAGTTGTACAGTTAAATAAATTTAGAATTAATTTTAAAATATGTGGCCATTCCACTCTATACCTAAAACTGTGAAATACTAACATACTGGAACTTGTAGGGTGAAGTTAGGAATCATTATGTAATGTTCCATACATAGACTAGGATTTAAAATGGTGCTTCATTTTGGTGATGAAGTATACAGAATCTTGAAGAAGGAAAAGAAGAAGAGTTTTTCAGTTCAGATGTTTAAAGAAAGAAAGAGAGAAAGAAAGAAGAAAGGAAGGAAGGAAGGAAGAAAAAAAAGTGTTTACATGTCTGCTTGTCAAAGGCCTGGCTATTTTTTTTTTAATTTTTTATTTATAAAAAGGAAACTGACAAAACCATAGGATAAAAGGAGTACAACTTCGCACAGCTCCCACCACCAGACCTCCGTATCCCATTCTCTCCCGATAGCTTTCCTATTCTTTAACCCTCTGGGAGTATGGACCCAAGGTCATTGTGGGATGCAGAAGGTGGAAGATCTGGTTTCTGTAATTGCTTCCCCGCTGAACATGGTCATTGAGGGGTCAATCAATGCTCCCAGCCTGTCTCTCTCTTTCTCTAGTAAGGAAGGGCTCTGGGGAAACAAAATTCCAAGGCACATTGGTGGGCCTGTCTGTCCAGGGAGACAACCAGGAAGTCTGGTTGGCATCCTGCTAGCATCTGGAACTTGGTGGCTGAAAAGAGAGTTAACATACAAAGCCAAACAAATTGTTGAACAATCATGAACCTAAAGGCTGGAATCATGCAGATGAAGTGTTGTAAGGGTCTCCATTTTGTAGATAGCTAGTAGGCATATTTTAGTTATATTTCAAAGAAGGCCTGGCTATTTTTATCCTATTATGGACTCTAGCTTGATTTCTTGGAGACTGGAGAAAGGCTAGAAAGTTTCAGTATACAGACCATTATTTGTTCTGCTTTCTCTAGAGTGAGAAGGAAAATACTCTGAATACCAAGAATGTAGTAATGAAAGGATTCTAAATGATAAAACAGCTGTCAAGGGTAGGTGAGTACCCCATGACCCTGATGTAGTTATTATTATTATTAGTAGTAGTAGTGGTGGTGGTTGTGGTGGTGGTGGTGGTGGTGGTGGTGGTGGTGGTGGTGGTGGTGGTGGTGGTGGTAGTATTTACTGCCTCTAGGGTTTTTGCTGGGTCTCAGTGCTAGCACTACAAATCAACTGCTCCTAGTGGCCATCTTTTTCCATTGTTGTTATTGCTGCTTCTGTTATTGTTGTTATTGGAAAGGACAGAGAGAAATTGAGAGAGGAGCAAAAGAGAGGAGAGAAAGATAAACACCTGCAGACCCTCTTGCAGGTAGAGAGCCAGGGGCTCAAACCGAGACCTTTGCACTGGTATACACTGTGCACTATGTGTGCTTAACCTGATACACTACCACCCGGCCCTCAGTTATATTCTTTTTTTTTTTTAATTTTTTATTTAAGAAAGGATTAATGAACAAAAACATAAGGTAGGAGGGGTACAACTCCACACAATTCCCACCACCCAATCCCCATAACCCACCCCCTCCCATGGTAGCTTTCCCATTCTCTAGCCCTCTGGGAGCATGGACCCAGGGTCGTTGAGGGTTGCAGAAGGTAGAAGGTCTGGCTTCTGTAATTGCTTCCCCGCTGAACATGGGCGTTGACTGGTCGGTCCATACTCCTACCTCAGTTATATTCTTAATTACTGTCAATTTCATTTGGGGATTGGAGAATAAGGGAAAAAAAACTGAGAGTAGTAGCCATAATCATGAAATTATTTCCTCTAGCGGAGAGTAGTTGCCATTGAGTCTGGAAGAGTAAATATGTAGATTTTCTTTTTTTTTTTTTTTACACCAAGGTCATCTCTGGGACTCAGTGCTGATATTACAAATCAACCACTCCTGGCAGCCATTTTTTTCTCTCTTACTCTTTTTGTTTGTTTGTTTGCTTGCTTGCTTGCTTGCTTTTCTAGTTTATTTGACAGAACAGAGAGAAAGTCAGAGGGGAGGGGAGAAAGAATAGACATCTGCGTCACCTGCATGTTCCCAGCAGGTGGGGAGCAAGGGCTCGAACCAGCATCCTTGAACTTGCTATTGTGTGTGCTCAACCGGATGCACCACTGCCCAGCCCCCTACCTTCTTGAGACTCACTGTCAAAAAGCAAAGATGTACCTGTGGTGGTTTGTGTAGAGAATGAGACTGGTTATAGCAGCTCTCTCCTGTCATTTTTAGTAGAGACTCCTAAGTAAGAACACTGCCTCTGCCCCTTAACGCAGTGAGTGAAGTCTGTCACTAGGCTGTGTTTCACAAACTGTGCTGCTAGGAATGATCTGAACTGCTAGTGAATGCATGCACATTCCCAAGCCCCATCTAGAACCACTGAATCAGAATGTCCAGGAACAGGGCCTCACAAATTAAATATTTAGTTAGTCTCCCAGAGATCCATGATTTCAGAGTCTAGGGAAACAGCAGAGAAGATATTTAAGTGACTGATCATTATAAATTTCTGGGAACCTCCTGGGCTTTAGCAAATTGCGTAGCAAGTCCTGCTCATTAATCTGTCATCAAATGCAGTGTTACCAAGAACACTTCATATTAGTCACTATACTCAGCAGGGCAGCCCACATACTACCAAATAACTAATGCTCATGACATAAACCAAACTTTAGAGCTAAAAGTACACAAAACAACAGCTACAGAGGTTATTTCCAGGAAGTCTCTCTCTAAGTGTTTTTGGAATACAAAGTCAAATGCTTTAGTTGGAATAGCATTTGAAAACTTTTCAGTATATTTTGACTAAAGAAAATTCTGCATTAATTCATAAATCTGATAGGAACATAAGCACACTAAACCTCCATTTAGGAGTGACCTAGATAGTAGCTTATTTCTCATAGATGATGACAATTACAAGTTTCTAACCACATCTTACCTAATATTCATAATTAAATGTTGATGAACATAGTATAGTATTTATAGTATTACACAATAAGGTGAATTACATCTATATTTTAAATGCAAGTTAAAATCAAGTTATCTTTATAGAAAGCAAAAGCTGTAAAAGCTTGTTTCTGTTTAAAAAAATTCTATTACTTATTTTGTCTATGCCTATTAGTGAAATAAATCAGAAAATGGCATTTGGACACTATGAAGTGATTTGAGATGTTTCTTAGAATTCCACCTGGGTACTCTGTGGTCATTTGATGAAGTTCAATTCAGTGGAATGTCAGCAAACCTATGAGTTCAACACAAATGAAAAGTGAGTCTCTTGGTTCCTTTGCTCCTTTGCGTTGAATGAAAGAAGCAGCCAGCTTAGATCCAAACGTGGAGGCTATAGGTTGGAAAAGTGAAGTTGCCTGCCCACCAAGACTTCTAAGCCTATGTGTGTGTGCGTATGTGTGATTATGTGTGCTTGTGTCTATGTGTTTTTGTCTCTTACAACTCCTAATTCCTATTTATTTTATTTATTTTCCCTTTTGTTGCCCTTGTCTTTTTATTGTTGTAGTTATTATTGTTGTTGTTATTGATGTCGTCGTTGTTAGATAGGACAGAGAGAAATGGAGGGAGGAGGGGAAGACAGACAGGGGGATAGAAAGATAAGACACCTGCAGACCTACTTCAGGGCTTGTGAAGCAACTCCCCTGCAGGTGGGGAGCCAGGGGCTCGAACTGGTTTCCTTACGCCGGTCCTTGTGCTTAACCCCCTACGCTACCGCCCGTCTCCCGCCCTAATTCCTTTTTTTTTTTTTCTTTCCTCCTCCAGGGTTATTGCTGGGCTCGGTGCCTGCACCATGAATCCACCGCTCCTGGAGGCCATTTTTTCCCCCTTTTGTTGCCCTTGTTGTAGCTTCGTTGTAATTATTATTATTGCCCTTGTTGACGCAATTCGTTGTTGGATAGGACAGAGAGAAATGGAGAGAGGAGGGGAAGACACAGAAGGGGAGAGAAAGATAAGACACCTGCAGACCTGCTTCACCGCCTGTGAAGCGACTCCCCTGCAGGTGGGGAGCCGGGGGCTCGAACCAGGATCCTTACGACAGTCCCTGCGCTTTGCGCCACATGCGCTTAACCCACTGCGCCACCGACCGACCGACCCCCCCCTAATTCCTATTTTTAAATCCACTTTAAATTTTACTATTTATAGGGGCTGGGCGGTGGCATACCTGGTTGAGCACACATACAGTGCTCAATGACCCTAGCTAGAGACCCACCTGCAGGGGAAAAGCTTCACAAGTGGTGAAGTAGGGCTGCAGGTGTCTCTCTGTCTCCTTCTGCCTCTATGTCCCCCTTCCTCTCAATTTCTGGCTATCTCTATTAAATAAATAAAGATTTTTTAAAAATTTACCATTTGTTAAAGTTTAACCTGTACCTAATTAATACCACAAACTAAATAACAATATCCTTCAATAAAGTAAAATACTACAAAAAATAGTAGGAGTTTGAGAAAATGTATCAGACTTAAAACAACCACTTTGTAATTTATTTTAATACTGACTGAATTTCTGAATTTCATTTCCAATTTTTTAAAAAAATTCAAACCTTTAAAAAAAAGCTGCCAAGCCTTTTTAAGTTATAATGCTTTCAATATTTGTTCTCATTTTATGTTATTGTAGAGTACTGAATGACCTTTTAGGTTATTTATGATATAAGATGAACTATCCTTAAAATTGTAATCTTTTAACTGTCAGCAAATCCTTGCAAAGTTCAACAGATTCATAAATAATAAAAGCTAATATTCTTCTACAATATTTATGAAAATTTTAAGGTAGAGACATAGATTTAAAAATAAAAACAATATTTTTGTATTAACAATTCAGATCAATAGAGATGATATTTCTAAGGCTAAAGTTTTCAAAGCACTATTTCTATTTTCACATTTCTCCAAGGAAAATATACTTTCTGTTATTTTGTATAAATCCATGGAGTCTTAGTTCAGAATTTTCTATATGGAATATTAAAACTCAGTAGATATTACTGTTACTTTCAGAAGCACTAGGATGCTCTCCTGATAACATTTCCTGTTTTGTTTTCTTAAAGTCTAATTTTGGTTAAATCTTTCTTGTACTAGTCCCATCTGCTTTGAGCCTTGTCCAAGGGTGTGAGTAATAATCTCAGGGGTCTCTACTCCTCAGCTTTCTATTGAAAAATGTCCATACTCTCCCTGCTCTGCAGCTCACCTTCCTTTTCCTGCCAGACCCAGCCAGTTTGCTTGTCTCCTTCCCTCTGCCTTTCTGATAGCCAGTCCTTTCCTCTCTCTCTCTCTCTCTTTCTCTCTCTCTCTCTTCCCCTCAGGCAAAGTTCTAAACTTCTGGAAAGAAATTGATTATGACATTCAACTTTTGTCCAAATTTTGAACCTAGGTTTCTAAAAGCCTTGTGTGGTGGGATTTATGACTGAAGTTTTTTTTCTCTCAATAAAGGGAAAAAATAAGGACTAACATTCAGATGTTAATGTCTTTGATATTGTGTATAATCACTAAACTAAAATAATAGAGTTGCCAGATTTAGCAAGTAAAAATATGGAACACCTAATTCGATTTGAATATGAGAAAAATAAGAAATCATTTTTAGTGTAACTATCTCATGGAACTTTTGAGACATATTAGTACTAAAAAAATAATAATAAAAGCCATGTCTTTCAAATTCAGATTTCACTGGGTATTATGCATCTTATTTGGAAACTTTAAATAAGGATCACATATGTGAATGAATGTAAAGGTGAAACAGATTAAGTTAGCACTGCATGTATTTGAGAAATGGCCAGTGAACCTCTGTTTGTAATAGCTGATTTGCATGGGAAGGGAGGATGACCTTACAGAGAAGAAGAAGAGGTTTAGGGGAGGAGAGGAGTACAGCATCTATCTCTTGTCTGAATTCTATGCCACAAGCCCCAGGGATTCACAGTAAGCATTTTTCCACAGACAGACCTTAGGCTTGAAGTAGAGGATAGATTCTAGAAATCACAAACTAGAAGATCCACAGTCTGTATGTTATATAGGTAATAGTTAACACTAAGTAACGATGTGACCTGGGGTGGGGAGAGGGGTTGGTTAGAAGCCTCCTCACACACTCTTCTAGCCTTGCTGCTTAAAAACTTGAATCCAGTGCTCTTAGGAATGCTGGGTGGCCCTCATCCTTAATGAATCTAGACACAGCAGCCAGAAGGCATGACCCTATTAAGTGGTCCCAGTGACCAAAAGAAATAGTGGGAAAGAAGGAAGAGAGCACAGCTGATTTGTTTTAGTCTATAGAATTGCATACAAACACAAACTGAGACACTACAGGGAAATGGCCAGAAGTAATTGGATGAGAAGTCAAGGCACCTCAGAAAGCTGCCCATGACCAGGTGAATACAGAAGGCAGAGAACACCTTTGACCTTGAGTGAGCACAAATAGCCTAGGATGTGGGCTGCAGTGTATTAGCAAGTATAGCGCTGGCCTTTCTGGCTCTGTTACCAGCCATTTGCTAAGAAACCAAACTCCATCTCTGTGCGTTAACAGTTTGCTTTCAGAAGTACTGTTTTACCTTCTACAACTTTTTTTCTACAAAAGCTAAGTGATTTTTTTTATTCTGTTTTTCCTTTTGTGGAGCTGAGACCTCATCCTCATATATGCAAGATTCCACCACAACCCCAGGCTGCTTTTTCATTCACATAGATATAGAGGCACTGGGCATTTGCACACCTGGTAGAGCAACACACATTATAATGCATAATAACCAGAGTTTAAACCCTCAGTCCCCACCTGCAGGGGGCAAACTTTATGAGTGTCGAAGCAGTGCTATAGGTGTCTTTTTCTCTCCTTCCCTCCCTAGCTCTCTCTTCCCTCTCAATTTGTCTGTCTCAATCAAAAAAAGGGGGGGGAGTCAGGTGGTAGCACAGTGGGTTAAGCACACGTGGCGCAAGTGCAAGGACCAGTGTAAGGATCCCGGTTCAAGCCCCCGGCTCCCCACCTGCAGGGGAGTCACTTCACAGTTGGTGAAGCAGGTCTATAGGTGTCTAACTTTCTCTCCCCCTCTCTGTCTTCCCCTCCCCTCTCCATTTCTCTCTGTTCTATCTAACAACGATGACATCAATAACAACCGCCACAATAACTACAACAACAATTAAAAAACAAGGGCAACAAAAGGGAAAATAAATAAAATATTTTTAAAATTTTTTAAAAAGGAAAGAAAGAAAAAAGAAAGGAAGGAAGGAAGAAAGAAAGAAAGAAAGAAAGAGAAAGAGAAAGAGAAAGAGAAAGAGAAAGAGAAAGAGAAAGAGAAAGGGGTAGGGAGAGGAATAACCACCAAGAGTGGTGGATTTGTTATGCAGACAAGTCCTAACAATAAACCTGGTGGCAATAAAAAAAAAATCAATAAAATAGAGAGAGGGAGAGAGAGGAAACACCACAGCACCAATTTCTCTTCCTGTGCTGTAGCATCTCCTGTGTGGTGTCAGGGATGTCTTCCCAGAACCTACCATAATAAAATATTTTTTAAATATTTTATTTATTATTGCATAGAGACAGAGAGAAACTGAGAGGGGAGGGAAAGATAAAGTGGGAGAGAGACAGTGAGACACCTGCAGCTCTGCTTCACCACTTGTGAACCAGGGCTTGAATCTGGGTCCTTAAGCACTGTAATGTGTGTGCTTAACCAGGTGCACCACCACCTGGCCCCACTAAGTGATTTTATAAGCAAGACTTCCCAACTACCCACACCCCAGTACATTCTCAGGTATGAAGAAATGGGTTCACCAGTATGGAAAGAAGTAAAATATAACTACCAGGTAATTTCACTCCTATGTGGAATCTAGAGTATTAAAACACATGAATTGGGGGTGGAGTGAAGTGGCCAAACTATAAAATATTTCTAAGACTCATGAGAACTATAGTGATTATTGGTAGGAGGTAAGAAGTGGGGAGGCAGGGAGGTGAGGGGACATAGAACTTTGGTTGTGGGTGTGGTGTGGAATTATACTCCTGTGATATTATAATTTTGTAAAACACTGTGAAATCACCATTGATTTTTTAAATATAGAAATGGATTCACAAGGTCTAGAATCTCAAGTCTGGGGTACTTTCAGGATGAAGGAATTCATTCTATTGTTCTCCATTTGTTTGCTTTTCCTCTCTCAAAAGATACCATATTAAAAAGTA
Organism: Erinaceus europaeus; assembly: GCF_950295315.1. Classification (NCBI taxonomy): domain Eukaryota; kingdom Metazoa; phylum Chordata; class Mammalia; order Eulipotyphla; family Erinaceidae; genus Erinaceus; species Erinaceus europaeus. The sequence goes on from NC_080168.1 coordinate 56,332,248, forward strand.
TATATATAAATATATTTTTAAAAATCCCTACCCCCTTCCAAGTCAAGAGTCAGGAGCAGATTCAGTGGATTGTGGCCCTACATTGCAGTTTCTGGCTGTTAAGAGACACTGCAGCCAGATACTGGGCCCATGGCCCACCTCCTGTTAGAGTTTCCATGCTACAAGCTGTTCTTGGTATCTATTCCCCCAAGAGTCCTAAGGTGTTGGATACAAACAACCCTCTGTTGTTGACACATTCTGAAATCTTAGAAGCAAATGGTGCCTTCACATTTATATTTCACCCCCTTTTAAGAAAATAAATGAAAAACAAGAAACATTTAATGCAGTCTCCATCAAGTTCCCACCTAATTATTTTTAGAATAGAACAAAAGCTGCAAATGTTTATCTAGAATCAGAAAAGACCTAGGATTACCAAAACAATCTTGAGAAGAAAGAGGAACAGAACTAGAGGCATCACACTCCCAGATCTCAAATTGTATTATAGGGCCATTGTAATCATAACTGTTTGATACTGGAACATGAATAGACACACTGACCAATGGAATAGAATTGAGAGCCCAGAAGTAAGCCCCCACACCTATGGACATATTATCATTGACAAAGGAAAGGAGAGTCTCTTCAACAAATGGTGTTAGAAAAATTGAGTTGAAACACGCAGAAGAATGAAAATGAACCACTATATTTCACCAAACACAAAAGTAAATTCCAAATGGATTAAGGACTTGGATTTTAAACCAGAAATTATCACCAGTCAACGCCCATGTTCAGTGGGGAAGCAATTACAGAAGCCGGACCTTCCACCTTCTGCAACCCACAATGACCCTGGGTCCATGGTCCCAGAGGGATAGAGAATGGGAAAGCTATCGGGGGAGGGGGTGGGATATGGAGATTGGACGGTGGGAATTGTGTGGAGTTGTACCCCTCCTACCCTATGGTTTTGTTAATTAATCCTTTCTTAAATAAAAAAAAAGAAAAAGAAAAAGAAATTATCAAATATTTAGAGGAAAATATTGGCAGAAATCATTTCCATCTAAGTTGTATAGGCATCTTCAATGGTATAAATCTAATTGCAAAGAAGACTAAAACAAAAATAAACCAGTGGGACTACATCAAACTGAAACACTGCTGCACAGCAAAAGAAACCATCATCCAACAAAGAGATCCTTCACTGAATGGGAGAAGATCTTTACATACTATACATCACACAAGAGGCTAATAACCAAAATATATTAAGAGCTCACCAAACTCAGCAACAAAAACACAAATACCCCATCTATAAGTGGGGAGACAATATGAACAGAATATGCACCAAAGAAGAGATTTAAGAGGCCAACAAACATATGAAAAAATACTCCAAGTCACTGACCGTCAGAAATACAAATAAAGACAACAGTGAGATGCCACCTCACCCCTGTGAGAATGTCATACATCAGAAACAATAACAATAGAAAATGCTGGAAAGAAACTCTCCTGCAATGCTGGTAGGAATGGTCCAAACCCTGAGGAGAGCAGTCTGGAGAACTCTCAGGAGGCTAGAAGTGGACCTACCCTATGACCCTACAATTCCTATCCTAGGACATATCTAAGGAACCAAACACAACCATACAAAAAGATCTGTGTATTCTTATGTTCATAGCAGCACAATTTGTAGTAGCCAAAACCTGGAAGCAACCCAGGTATCCAACAACAGATGAGTGACTGAGTTAAGTTGTGGTCTATATACACAGTGGAATACTACTCAGCTGTTAAAAATGGTGAATTCACCTTCACCTCATCTTGGATGGAGCTTGAAGAAATTATGTTAAGTGAGATAAGTCAGAAAGAGAAGTATGAAATAGGATGACCCCACTCATAGAAGTTGAAAATAAGAACAGAAAGGAAAACACAAAGCAGAACTTGGCCTGGACTTGGTGCATTGCACCAAAGTAAAGGACTCTAGAGTGAGGTGTAGGGGGCAGGGGCAGTATTCAGGTCCTAGAATATGATGACAGAGGAAGACCTAGATGGGGTGTTAGAGTGTTGTATGGAAAACTGAGAAATGTTACACATGGACCAACTACTGTATTTTACTGTCAACTATAAACCATTAATCTACCCAATAAAGAAAAAATAAAGAAAGAAAAAGAAAAACCCACACTTTGGGAACCTTAAGTGCCTAAGTAAGGTATTTAATACTTAGCATATAGATTTTTCAAATGTGTGTCTTAAGAAAAAATATAATAAGCTACAATATCCTTAGATTACAGCTGAGATAACAAAGATTCAGAGACTTTGAGTGGGTTTGAGTGGTGCATCCCGTGAGTACCCATTTATTGGGGAAACTGACAATCCTTCCTAGCCGACTGAATCCACATGGATCCCAGTCACTTTCAAGGCCAGCAACAAGCAGCTCCTGACAGCTTTCAAGCTGTTGGTCCTGCTCTTCGAGTCCTCCAACTCAATGTTGAGGGGCTGTCCTTTGCCAAACGCGTTCTTATTGGTCAACTGGCGATACAGCATCAGGCAGATGTTATCTGCCTACAAGAAACACATATAGCAGTTGATGAAGCTGCTCGATTCACCATCAGTGGATTCGATTTAATATGCTATAATCTCCATCCTAAACACGGCCAAGCCATCTACGCCAAATTGTGTCTTGCAGACGTTTACCACATGGCCTCTTCGACGTTCTACGACTCCATTACTATTGGAACTATTCAGCTCGTCAACGTATACAAGCCTCCCAGTGCCTCATGGGATAATGAGGTCCTGCCTAGCCCGAATCACCCAGCCGTTTACATTGGAGACTTTAATAGTCATCACCAAGACTGGGGATATTCCTCCACTCGTGCTGACGGCTCTATCTTAGCCGACTGGGCTTCAGCGAATGACCTCTCCCTATTATACGATCCCAAACAGCCAGGCTCTTTTCACAGTGCTAGATGGAATAAAGACTCGTCACCCAACCTGTGCTGGATTAGCACAGTCAAAGGCCAAGCCTTTCCCGCTACGAGACAAGTTCTCAAGATCTTCCCGCACAGTCATCACCGCCCAGCTATCATCCACATTGGTCTCCAGCTCCCACTGATTCTATGCTCGGAGAAACTAAGATGGAACTTTCAGAAAGCAAACTGGCGTCTGTTCAGTGATCTTACCAACAAATCTATTACTGCAATTCCAATTAACTCTATCCCCTCTGAAGATTCTACAGGCGCTTCCGCCAAGCCATCTTCAAAGCAGCATCCCAAGCCATTCCTCATGGGAGACGTGCTAACTATATGCCTTGTCTTGATGCTGAATGCGAGCAACTACTAAAGCAGTATGATGAGTCGGGCGACCCAGATGTGGCTGACTATCTCATTGCCTCCCTGGATGCAGCACGCCAAGCCCGCTGGCAACAACTCACAGAAAGTCTGAACTTCACCCACTCAAGTAGGAAGGCCTGGAAGCTTCTTCACAGACTGGGTGCCAGTAGCCAACCCCCTCCCATCTCCCATCCTCCCGTATCTCCAAACTCAGTGGCCAGTCACCTATCTCAAGTTGGACGTGCTAAGATTGACCCAGTCTGGAAAAGAGAAATTTCCCATGAGTGGTCATCCCACTTCCGGTTATCTTGTCCATCTCCAAAACTCTCTCCCTTTACACTGTCTGAACTGGAAGACGCTTTGAAGAGGGTTAAACCAGGAACAGTTGCTGGCTATGATAACATCACCCCAGAACTCATTCTTAACCTGGGTCCCGCAGCAAAGAAGTGGCTCGCTTCATTCCTGTCCCACATCTTGGAATCTGAGTCTATGCCCAAAGTTTGGCGTCATGCGAAGATTATAGCAGTTTTGAAACCAAAGAAAGACCCAACACTGGCCGCCAGCTATAGACCAATTTCTCTCCTCTCCATGTGTTACAAACTCCTTGAGAGGCTGCTTCTGTCACGTATTTCTCATCTTACAGAGAAATTCCTATCACCCGCCCAAGCTGGTTTCCGCCCAGGAAGATCTACCTGCGAACAAGCCCTGGCCCTCTCAACTTACATTGTAAATGGATTCCAGAAGAATTTAAACACGGGTGCTGTCTTTGTTGATCTCACAGCAGCCTATGACATGGTCTGGCACCGTGGTCTCCTAGTCAAGATCTCAAGATGCCTGCCTCCATGGGTGGCCAACACTATATCGTTTCTCCTCCAAAACAGAAGATTCCGGGTGCATCTGGGTGACAAGTCTAGCAGATGGAGACCTGTCTCAAGTGGCCTCCCCCAGGGCTCTGTTCTGGCTCCTACGCTATTTAATATTTACATCAATGACCTCCCAGAAACTTCTTCAAGGAAGTTCATCTACGCCGATGACATCTGCTGTGCAACTCAGGCATCAAAGTTCGACATCCTCGAGGAAACACTCACGAAAGACATGTCTCTGATATCTGATTACTGTAAAAAATGGCGACTAATCCCTAGCACTGCAAAAAACGGTATCATCTGTTTTCCATCTACACCATGCCTCGGCCTCGCGTGAGCTTAATGTGCAGCTTGGCTATACGAGAATCCGGCATGAAGCCCAGCCAGTCTATCTTGGCGTTACTCTCGATCTCACTCTGTCATTTCACAAACATCTCATAAAAACTGCAGCAAAGGTGGGCGCAAGGAATAACATCATTGCAAGACTGGCCAGCTCCTCATGGGGTGCGAGCGCTTCCACACTATGATCATCATCTCTGGCATTATGCTATTCCACTGCAGAATACTGTGCCCCAGTATGGTTCCGTAGCCCCCATGTCCACTTGGTCGATTCCAAATTATATTCCTCCATGAGGATAATTTCTGGAACCATCTGTTCCACCCGGGTTCCATGGCTGCCAGTCCTTAGCAACATTACCCGCCAGATATTCGTCGGGATGCGGCATCATCTAAGTTCATTTCCCACGTCTACGCTCGACCGGACCTGCCAATATACGCGGATATCTTCGCCCACCCTGTCCAACGCTTGACGTCTCGTCACCCAATCTGGTCCCCTATGCCTACACTGAACTTCTCTGTTCCAGTCTCTTGGAAACAGAGTTGGCAGTCAGCTGAGGTAAAGAACAAACACCTCATCACAGACCCCTGCAAGCGTCAACCCGGCTTTGACCTAGCACGTTATGATTGGGCCCTCCTCAATCGCTATCGAACAGGCCATGGCCGGTGCGCCGCTATGTTCCATTGCTGGGGAGCCAGAGACGACCCGAATTGCCCCTGCGGCTACAGACAGACTATGACCCACATAGTCAATGACTGCCACCTCTCCAGATTCAAAGGAGGTCTCGAAACTTTACATCAGGCTCAACCTGACGCTGTTGACTGGCTACGGAAGAAGGGCAAACGCTAGAAGAAGAAGAAGTGGGTTTGACTAAAACCAGGTGGCATAGGGAGCAGAAGGGGAACTATGACTGTGATGGGGCACCTACCTATCAGCTCAGTCCTCTCTGTAACTATGCAAGTGTGTCACCTAAAAGCATTTGACCAGCATCTCTGAAGTCAGTTCTCATTCACTGAGAACAGTCTATGCAGAATAGAAAGAAAACACCAGGGCAAAGCAGTTGTATCTCTCAAGAGAGGTTTGTTGTTCCAAAGCATTACTAAAGCCTGTCCTTAAAAAAAGAGACACATTGGGAGTCAGGTGGTAGTGCAGCAGGTTAAGCACAGGGGGTGCAAAACGCAAGGACTGGTGTAAGGATCCCATTTTGAGTCCCCAGCTCCCCACCTGCAGGGGAGTCACTTCACAAGCAGTGAAGCAGGTTTGCAGGTGTCTGTCTTTCTCTCCCTCTCTCTTTCTTCCCCGCCTCTCTCTTCATTTCTCTCTGTCCTATCTAACAATGACAACATCAATAGCTACAACAATAAAACAACAAGGACAATAAAAGGGAATATTTTTTTTAATGTTAGAGAGAGAGAGAGAGACACCTTAGGGACACATTTAAGGGTTTACCATCCCAGGAGACAAGCAAGATCCCTCTGGTAATCCAGGGACATTTGCCCCCTTTTTTGTCATCTGTCCTCGCTATCATTTGAGAGCTGGTGGATATATTAGATAGGTCATTTGTTATATAGCAATAAGATGACGGGTTTTAGTTTAGGCTGAAGGAGAAGAAACCTCCTAGGTTCTCTCTTTTTTAATAATTTTTTTTATTTTTATTTATTTATTGGATAGAGACAGCCAGAAATTGAGAGAGAAGGGGGAGGTGGAGAGGGAGAAAGAGACAGAGAGACACCTGCAGCACTGCTTCAACACTCGTGAAGCTTTCCCCCTGCAGGTGGGGACCAGGAGCTCAAACCTGGGTCCTTGTGCTCTGTCACATGTGTACTCAACCAGGTGCGCCACCACCCAGCCCCAAATCTCCTAAATTCTCTACTCCCAAGTACAGTCTGCCTCACTAGGTTCTCCCCACCACAGTAAGCAAAACATTGTCTTATTTTTGTTTGCAGTGTTCACATATCCTTTGGGAACTTAGAAGGAAGATGTACCTATGTCTGTGATGGTATTCATATGATGCTGTTTCCCAGTTGAAACCAAGAGATGGTTCTGGAAGAGAACAGAGTAGAACTAGGAGCCAGAAGTGAAGTTCCTGGGAGCCCCAGAGGGACAGACTTGGGTCATAGGATATGTAGGTTCTGAACCAGAGGGCAAAGGAATAGGAAACTAGAAAGAAGTGTCAACCACTAGCTCTGCTTATCCTTATTTTTGTGATGGCAACAACCCCAAGAGTCTCCAAATTTTATTAACTAAATAGCTATTATTCAACACATTTCTGAGAACCTAGTATTCTGAAAATATTTATCTTATTCTAGGTACTGCGTGTCACAAACAGATATTCCCATATTATCTGCTGTGAAATGCCACTCAGTAGATTTTTGTCTCTTCAGTGTCTATTTTGTCCTTAGTAGTAAAGGATATTTGCTTTAAAATGTTGCTCACTGGGGCCGTGAAGTACTTTGCAAGTCAGGACATATCACTTGCTATGTGTGGGGCCCAGGTTGGAGACCCAGCACAACAGAGAACATCATGGCACTAAGGGAAGAACTATACCTATTATCAGAATTTAAAAAGAATGAAAATGCCAGCCTCGGAGTACTGAAAGCATGCATGTGTGAGGCCCCAGTACCACAGAATGCATAAATAGAAAATGTTATCCACAGAACCAGTATTTTTAGTCTGCTAAAATTTATTTTAAAATCTTCACAACTTTTCGGTAAAAAAAAAGGTTCAAATATCATTTTATTGCTTTATCTATTGCTTTATCACTACAAATGTTGAAAATAAAATCTTTGGAGGAGGGAGGCTAATGCACACGCAAGAAAAGTTTTTACTGGAACACTCAAGCAAAATTGATGCCTTTAATTTTAGGGAAAAAAATCAATTTTCAAAGATAACTTGTCACTTCAAATAGGTCCTTTAGTGAAATGTTGGATACAGAAGGAAATGAAATAATGATGTCCTCATTATCAGGAGTTGGGCAAGCCCTAAAGAGGCTTCTTAGTCACTTTGTAAGCTGTGTGCTTTTTGATTCAATAACAATGGGAGAATGAGAGGCTGATAAATTTGAGCTTGAATTTTAAGGTGACTTATCACAAGAAATTCACAGAAAAATATTACCTGAGGGCTACACATAAATTTGTTAATTATAATTCTGAATTTTATTCCAAGTACATTAAAACCATTAATGTCGCATTTTGTATAAATCCTTAAGGGTGGCACAAAATAAAGGTGCTGTTATAACCTGTTTATATTACGCCCCAGCCTAGACCTCCTTTCCCATGACCCTCCCCAGGGATCATTTCTTTGAAAAACCTGCTTCTCTTCTTTAAGTAGTGCAGGTGAGTGTCCACCCTGGTGTGGAACTAACCAATTGCAGACTTCACTGAGAATGAAGCAGTAATCAGAAAAGGAAGTCCACCCATTATTTAAGCCCTGGGATCTTTCCAATACTTGTGAGTCAATAAACCCTAACTCGTACACCATTTCTTTTGCTTAAGCTTGTGAACTGACTATTAGTTATATACATCCAGAAAGGTCCTAAATGATATGCATAACATTTTTTAATTAGCTTTATCTATTTGGTAGAGAAAGCCAGAAATTAAGAGGAAGTAGGATGGAGAGAGAGAGAGAGATACACCTGTAGCACAGCTTTACCACTTATGAAGCTTTCCCCCTGCAGAGGAGGACAGGGGGCTTGAACCCAGGTCCTTGTGCATTGTTACATGTGTGCTCAATCAGATGAGTTACCACCCAGCCCCGTCATTTTTTTAATTATACTTGAACCCCATTTAGACTGATTTCTTTTTTTATTTCTTTCACAGCACCTTCTTGCAATTCACAACTAGTTTTAATTGTATGTGTTTATTTAGTCTTGTGGTGCCAGGCAATAAACACAAATTCTTGTACCTAAAAAATTACAGAGTCACTTCCTAACACAATTTTTTAATATATCATATTTATTTAGTGAAAGAAAGAAACCAAGGCACTGCTCCATCACCTATGGAGTTCCATTGATGTTGTCCATGGTGCTACCATGTGTTTCCAGGGCTCAAAGCCAGGGCTTGGGGGTTGTGTGGTAGCACAGCAGGTTAAGCTCACATGCATGGTGCAAAGTGCAAGGACTATAGTAAGGATCCCAGTTTGAGCCCACCCCGCTCCCCACCTGCAGGAGGGTTGCTTCATAAGCAGTGAAGCAGGTCTGCAGGTATCTTTCTCTCCCCCTCTCTGTCTCCTCTCCTCTCTCGATTTCTCTCTGTTCTATCCAACAACATCATCAATGGCAACAATAACAATAATGACAACAAGGGCAACAAAATGGGAAAAAATGGCCTCCAGGAGCAGTATATTTGTAGTGAGTTCCAGCAATAGCTCTGTAGGGAAAAAAAAAAAAAAAAAAAACAGGGCTTGAAACATGGTAAGGCATGCATTTTTTTACCCAGTGAGCCACTTCCCAAGCTCCCACAGCTTGTTTTAAAATTCCCTTGGATATACCGCCATACTTTTGTATAAATAAATATTTACACATACACACCATACACACACACACATACACACTTATTAAATTCCAGATGTTCTAAATCTGATTTATTCTTTTTCAGTATTGCCTTCAAAATTTGCCTGATCACCAAAGTAAAAGACTCTGGGGTGGGTGGGTGGGTGGGGAGAATACAGGTCCATGAAAAATGATGAATGAAATAGTGGGGGTTGTATTGCTAAATGGGAATCTGGGGAATGTTATGCATGTAAAAAAAAAAAAAGTAGAAACGCAAAGCAGAAATTGACTGAGTTTGGAGTATGGCACCAAAGTAAGAAAGCAGAAGTATACTAGAGTTTGCAGTGAGTACCTCCCTAATACTTCCTCTCCACTTTTCCAAGCTTTGGGTCCATGATTGCTCAACAATTTGTTTGGCTTTGTATGTTAACTCTCTTTTTAGTCACCAGGTTCCAGGTGTCATCAGGATGCCGGCCAGACTTCCCTGGATTGAAGACACCACCAATGTGTCCTGGAGCTCAGCTTCCCCAGAGACCCATCCTACTAGGGAAAGAGAGAGGCAGACTGGGAGTATGGACCAACCAGTCAACGCCCATGTTCAGCGAGGAAGCAATTACAGAAGCCAGACCTTCTACCTTCTGCAACCCTCAATGACCCTGGGTCCATGCTCCCAGAGGGATAGAGAATGGGAAAGCTATCGGGGGAGGGGGTGGGATATGGAGATTGGGTGGTGGGAATTGTGTGGAGTTGTACCCCTCCTACCCTATGGTTTTGTTAATTAATCCTTTCTTAAATAAAATAAATAAATAAATAAATAAATAAAAAAGATTTTATATAAAAAAAAAAATTTTTGCCTGATCATAACACTATCTTAGGAAGAAGCATTCTTGCTAACATACAGATTTCTGAGTCCTACATAAACCCTAAGATAAGGATTAATAAACTGTATTTTTTTAAGTGAAATTACAAGTGAGCCATATCAGATAGCAGATCCTGCCCTAGAGCACCATTTGTCCTGTACTTAAATCCTTCCTTTTAAAGCAAGTCTCCTTCCTTTGGGGGTTTTGAACTTTTGAACTCTTTGAAGTTTTCCCTCCAGTAAGTCTATTTTCTTCTGAACACCTCTGATGAAACAAGTCTCTTTGACTACTTTTATTTTAAGTGCTGTGCAGTGAAAGGCATCCTGCTTAGTCAATTCCAGTATAATCAATCAAGTTAAAGCTGTGTGAGCTCATTATTTAGGAAATTCATGGAAAGAACTCCAGCCTTGAAATTAGGTAAACTTGGGCTTAAATTCTATTTTGAGAAGCCTCAATATTGATCCCCAACAATGTATCTAATAACCACATGACCTTGAGTAAGTTCTTTAAATCCACTTATTCTCAATTTTGATCATCTGTAAAGTTGGAACAAGACATAGGCTAGAGTACTTAGCCTATACTGTTAATAGAATACAGAGTAGAATGAACACTTTTGCTTAGTGCTTTATTTTTACATCATAATTTTAAATTTTTATAGTTGTTATGAAAACTGAAAACCATATCAGACAACAGAAAGCTTTGCTCCAGTACTCTTTCTGTACTCTTTGTGGTGTTGTTCCCACTAAAAAGATAGTTATGCTCAAGATCATGATTTGACTTGGTGTTAAATTTAATTTGACTTTAAAGAGGCCTTATTTACTTCCTGTCATGCCAATAGGGAAAAAAAAAATTAAACACCAAGCTGTCAGGTGAGGAAAATCTGGTTGAGTCCCTGCTTTTCCTAACTGAGTCTGCTATTTAAAGGTTAAGGGTGCATTATTATTACTATGATTATTATTATTATAATAAAAAGGAAACATTGACGAAACCTTAGGATAAGAGGGATACAACTTCGCACAATTCCCACCATAAGAACTCCGAATCCCGTACCTTCCCCTGATAGCTTTCCTATTCTTTAACCCTCTGGAAGTATGGACCCAAGGTCATTGTGGGATGCAGAAGGTGGAATGTCTGGCTTCTGTAATTGCTTCCCTGCTGAACATGGGTGTTGACAGGTCAATCCATACTCCCAGCCTGCCTCTCTCTTTCCCTAGTGGGGAAGGGCTCTGGGGAAGCAGAGCTCCAGGACACATTGGTGGGGCTGTCTGTCCAGGAAAGTCTGGTCAGCATCATGCTAGCATCAGGAACCTGGTGGTTGAAAAGAGAGTTAACATACAAATCCAAACAAATTGTTGACCAATCGTGAACCTAAAGGCTGGAATAGTGCAGATGAAGAGTTAGGGAACTCCATTTTGTAGATAGCTAATAGGCATGTTTTAGTTATATTCCAAAGGGCCTGTGGCTATACTAGTGTTTTTTGTTTTGTTTATTTATTTATTTATTTTGCCTGACCCTGAAATCTGATATGCAGGTGGATCCTAATTACTGTCTGGGGAGATGATGTCATGGCTGGAAAAAGGACCAGAAAGCTGGATCAGGGAAGAGAGTAGCTCCCAAATATGCGAAAGGTGTATAAATATTGTTGACTATAAACTCCATCGATTTGATGTGATCTAGGGCCCATATTCAGCTTAGGAGCCTATGTGACCTCTGCATCTCTGTAGATCTGAGCTCACATTCTGTGGTCGTAAGTAGGAATATTCCAAGCTGCCCCAATATCAGGACCCATCTTCCTCAGGTGTAGCATAGAGTATGTTGTCCATTCTCCCTTTGGAGAATGGAACATCCTCTACCATTGTTGATCCAAGTTGAGGGCAAGGTCCTATGGGGGCCCACAAAGGGGTCTATTGTGTTGTTCCTGATAGAAATGACTGGTAACAATGGAGAGAGGGATTTATTCGAGGTCTAGGCCCATCAAGTCTGTTTGGGAATCTCAGGACTCCCTGATTAGGGCCCCAGCTGATGGGGTGGCCTAATAGTGACTAAAGAGTCATCGTTAAAGTATGCCAGTCTCTTGGGTGCATTTTTTTAACTTCATCTTTTTTTTTCCTTCTTAATTCATAAATCACAAACTAAAGATCAATAACACTCAAAAGCTGAGCAGAGAAAAGTAGGTTGGTTCAGACATATTATGTTTGTTTTTATCACACAATCACCTATGAAACCATTTTATCTTGATTATTTACATGCTCTTCTTTGGGTGACAGGTGGTTGTACTGCCTTGCAAGAAGTGGAAAGAAGAATTCTAGCTACTGGAATCCATGCCCTTGGTTCACACTTTGCCCACCATGACCATCCCAAAGTTCTCCAGTGCCAAGTCAAGCCATAGGGTTAATATCTAACATACATATAAGAAATATCTAATATACATATATAGAACAAGCATATATAGCCATTTGATTCAAATTATCATTATAAGGGAGAGCATGACACTTTCTTAGAAGTGGCAAGTATTTTTTTTTAATTATTGCTATACCATTTTAATATTTGCCCATTGGGGAATGTGGAAGTAGATTGTTTGCAACCTTGCTGCTAATTTTAACATCTCCTCTTGACTTCAGATTTTTATATGTCCCAGGGCACATCTGCACAAGAGCTTTTGCAATCTCTCCCTGAGAAGTAGTCTGAAAATACAGCTTACTATATTGTGTTATTATGTAATTACACAGATTTAGAGAGAACATTTTTACATAGATGTTTATATAATTATCTTGGTTGCTATGGTCCTTGCTGATGAATGGTAAAAATCATATAAAGAGAAAATAGAAAAACATGCTCAATGGCCACAGAATGTGAGCTCAGATCTACAGAGATGCAGAGGTCACATAGGCTCCCAAGCTGAATATGGGCCCCAGAACAAATCAAATCGATGGGGTTCACAGTCAACAATATTTATACAACTTGCCCAAATTAGGGAGCTACTCTCTTCCCTGATCCAGCTTTCTGGTCCTTTTCCAGCCATGGCATCATCTCCACATACAATAACTTGGATCCACGCGCCTATCAGATGTCAAGCTCAGGGGAAAAAAAAACTGGTATCCACAGGCCCTTTGGAATATAACTAAAATATACCTACTAGCTATCTACAAAATGGAGGACCCCTCAACTCTTCATCTGCACTATTCCAGCCTTTAGGTTCATGATTGATCAACAATTTGTTTGGGTTTGTATGTTAACTCTCCTTTCAGCCACCAGGTTCCAGATGCTAGCAGGATGCCAACCAGACTTCCCTGGACAGACAACCCCACCAATATGTCCTGGAGCTCCACTTCCCCAGAGCCCCACCCTACTAGGGAAAGAGAGGCAGGCTGGGAGTATGGATTGACCTGTCAATGCCCATGTTCATCGGGGAAGCAATTACAGAAGCCAAACATTCAACCTTCTGCATCCCACAATGACCTTGGGTCCATACTCCCAGAGGGTTAAAGAATAGGAAAGCTATCAGGGGAGGGGATGTGATTCAGAGTTCTTATGGGGGGAATTGTGTGGACTTGTACCCCTCTTGTCCTATGGTTTAGTCAATGTTTCTTTTTTATAAATAAATAAATGAGATTGCACATTAAAAAAAAAAACATGTTCAAGTAGAAATGTGAGATATTTTTCTTGGTCCTCCAGCTGAAAACACAAGTCTTTTTCTTGCTAGGGAAAAAAAAGTCTCTACACCCTAAGAAAGATGTTGGTTGGTCTGTATTGAGAAAATTATAGCAACATATATAGAGAAAAAATCCTCTTAGCAGCAACTGTCATATATATATTGTTTATCAACAGCAATACAAACCTGAGAGATAACCTAATGATTTATCTCAATACAATGTATCATAAAAGTCAGTGTGACCCATTGTTTCTTTCAAACTCAAGAAGGATACTTACAAAAGAGAATGCCTGGACCAGCAAAATTGTTCCCCTGGATGTGCCCCAGCTTTGCCATGCTCACAACACAAGTTGGAGGCCAGTCCCCACCACATGTGCCAAAGGAAGTTTCAGTGCCATTGTGTGTGCCTGCCTTTCCCCTCTTCTCCCCACCCCCAAAGCCAGTCCAGAGCAGTGAATCATGGACAGTAACCAAAGAGAGATAATGCCTGCATCATATTCACTTACTACAAAATTTCATTCAGCAGTCTTCCTTTCTAAAAATGTTCTGTTTTGACTAATATTGGCAGCTGCTGTTTAACGTTGAGTTTTGAGGCAGGTTGAACTTCTTGCTGTTGCTGCAATTTCCGTCTTTAGTTGGAAGTTTCAAATCATGCTGACAGCTAGCATCTAAACACCTTTTTTAGTCACAGTTGGCTAACATAATGTCTTATAGTCAAGGTGGTAATTTTTATGCTGTGCCTCAGTGGACTACGTGATAAATGGCATGCTCAAAACATAAAGCACAAACACAAATGATAACAGTTCTAATGTACCTCAAGTTTTCAGGCTTGAGTTAAAAGTAGGCAGCTTTTATTGGGAGGGGATGGGATACAGAGATCTGGTGGTGGGAATTGTGTGGAGTTGTACTCCTCTTATCCTATGGTTTTGTTAATGTCTCCTTTTTTAAATAAATAAAAAAAATTTTTTAAAGGCAGATTTTAATCAATTTGATGAACAGAGCAACAATCAAGGCAACAAAAGTCACAACTAACAAGAATCTCGATACAGAATTTCCAGATCTGTATGTTAGAAGACGATAATCATGTGGGGTGTACCTGCTAAACATGGAATCAAAGCAATAGATACCTTAAATATGCTCGTTATATTATCTCATTGAGAACTGTTATACTAGTCATTTTCTCTGCAGGCATTGTTGCCTATAAAATCAGATAGCTGTACCTGGCTTTTTATTGAATTATCAAAATGGTATACATTTGGACTACAGGAATTCAGTGTCTGACAAAATTGGTCTGACGTGTTGCTCTAAAGAACAGGCAAAAAAAAAAAAATTGCCTCTGCCTCACCCAATGTGTCCTGGACCCTCCTTCACATCTCCAGAGCTCTGGCCCACTAGGGGAAGATAGAGACAGGCTGTGTGTATGGATTGACCTGACAATGCCCATGCTCAGCAGAGAAGCAATTACAGAAGCCAGAACTCCTACCTTCTGTTTCCCAAAACCAACCTTGATCCATACCCCCATACATTATCTTTTTAGAGGTGCCTATCATGATCCTGAGTGACCCAGTTCTTGGATGCCAGAAACCTGAAGGTCTAAATCCCCAAAGGTTCCATAAGAAGGATAGTGAGCAGAAAAGGTGCTCTTACCTTTTCACAGAGGTTGATTTTGGTGTGATACTGTCTTAAGTGTTCTTCTATATATACCAGCTCTCATGCTCTCTCCCTCCCTCTCTCTCTCTCTCTCTCTCTGTGTGTGTGTGTGTGTGTGTGTGTGTGTGTGTGTGTGTGTGTGTGTGTGTGTGTATAAAACATTGACAAACCATAGGATAAAAGGAGTACAACTCCACACTATTCCCACCATCAGAGCTCTGTATCCATCCCCTCCCCTGGTAGCTTTCCTATTCTTTACCCCTCTGGAAGTATGGACCCAGGATCATTATGGGGTGCAGAAGGTGGAAGGTCTGGTTTCTGTAATTGCTTCCCCGCTGAACATGGGCGTTGACTGGCCGATTCATACTCCCAGTCTGTCTCTCTCTCCGTAGTGGGACGGGGCTCTGGGGAAGCTGGGCTCCAGGACACATTGGTGGGGTTGCCTGTCCAGGGAAGTCTGGTCAGCATCATGCTAGCATCTGGAACCTGGTGGCTGAAAAGAGAGTTAACATACAAAGCCAAACAAATTGTTGAACAATCATGAACCTAAAGGCTGAAATAGTGCAAATGAAGATTTGGGGGGTACTCCACTTTGTAGAAAGCTAGTAGGCCTATTTTAGTTATATTCCAAATGGCCTGTGACTATACTGGTTTTTTTTTTGTTTGTTTTTGCCCTGAGCCTGAAATCTGATTAATCCAAGTTATTGTCTGGGGAGATGATGGCATGGCTTCAAAAAGGACAAAAAGCTGGATTAGGGAAGAGAGTAGCTCCCAAATATGGGAAAGTTGTATAAATATTGTTGACTGTAAACCCCATCGATTTGATGTGATCTGGGGCCCATATTCAGCTTAGGAGCCTATGTGAATACACAAACTCTTTATAAATGCAAATGCAGAGGCCAGGTGGTAGTGCACCTGGTTAAGCACACACATTACTAGATACAAGGGCTTGGGTTCGAGTCCCCGCTCCCCACCTGCAGGAGCAGTGAAGTAGGTCTGTAGGTATCTACCTTTCTCTGCTTCTATCTCCCCATCCTCTCTCAACTTCTCTCTGTCCTATCTAATAACAATTAGAAAGATCAATAAAAATAAAATAAAAATGACTACCAGAGCCATGGATTCACAGTGCTGGCACTGAGCCCCAGCGATAACCATGGGGGCAAAAAAAATTAATTAAAAAAATAAACAAATGCAGGGAATATGGATTTCTCAGAAGTATCTCAGAAAATACCCCCTTTTCAAAAGATAGTCTTTTCCCTTGTATTCTCTTTTGGAGATTCTGATCTTTCTAGATTGTCATTTTTGGTATTTCAGCTTTGGTGGTTCTGGTGTTAAGGATTGTGTCTTTCAAGTTTATGACCTGAAAAAACTCTTTTCACTGAGACTGTAAAGAAATACTTCAAATTTGTTTTGGGAAACAGTTATTAGTAGTAAATTCTACTGCTTTTCAGCAACATCAGAAAAGTTGTTATGAATTATTTTAGTAGCGGGATTATAATCAATAAATCCAGTTATCCAGAGAGCACTTCCATGGCAACATTGTCTCTCCATTCAAAACGCAAGCTAAAAGAAATCTGTAGACAATTCAAATCTGGTTAGAAAATGCTTTGTACCGCATGTGGCACCAGGAGAATGCTTCTGTTCTTCACTTAAGGATTTTTTGGATTTCATTTGAATTTTGGTTATCATGTTTCTTAGGGCACAGAAAATATGAAGCAGGAGTGAGGAATTGCTAGAAGGAATCCCACTGTTAACAACAATAATCACAACTGACAGTAAGAGGAGGTGGTAAATCACTATAAAATGCAGTCAAAAGAGGTCAACCCCTTGCTAATCCGGAGCCATTTCACTGAGAGCAGAGTGTGGTCTTGACACACTTACATTAGAATCACCCAGGGATTTGTTTAAAAGGCAAGGTCCTGAACCCTGTATCAGAATCTTTGGGGGTGTTGGAAAGTACAGAGTTCACAATAACATCAAAAGGTTCTTTCCTACAGGGCACTTGAGAATCACAGATATAAAAACAGTGACAACTCCACACATCTCAGCACACCTTTAAAGCCTGACTGTATGCCCAGTTCAGAAACATCCAAGAACCTTCACTTTTAGAAAATGACAAGACATGAGATCTGTTTTAGCAAGGTTATCTTTTAAAATTGTTCATATGCAAGCATTTTCACATTATATCTTCACATACAACAGGATAATAGTCTTCAATACATCTAGAAACATTGAAGAATGTTGATTGCTAAGAACTCTCAGGACCACCAAGCTGATAAGTAGACCACCACAGTTTCATGCCAACAAGACATGCCATCCAAGGGTCAGAGACAAAGTACTCTGCTCCTTACAGCACAGTCAGACTATGAAATTATTTGTCAGTGTCCTTCCATCCCACATTCCTCCAGGCCTTTGTGAGAGACTCAGGTGACTGGTTTGTGTCATAGTTAAGGTAACTGAAGCACAAGAATTCCTAATCCTTTTTAGAGGGAGCTAACTGATCTGAACATTGCTTTGAAAGGAGCCACTATCCTTATTACAGTGGACGATGAATAAACTTTTTCTCTGCTCCAGGAGACACTATCTCTGTCTTAAAGAGATGTTCACTATACAGACATCCTCACAGAGATGTCTAGAAAATATGCCATCAGTGCCTCTGCTCATGAAATGTCCCAGAATAAGAGATCTATGAGGAAATATCTCCTAGTGGAGACTATCCTCTTTAGTTCTCTTTTTAGAATGTAGGGGTTTAGCCAGGGATATAACTCAGTGGTAGAGTACATGTATGAGGCTCTGAGTTCAATCCTGGCACTTAGAAAAGAGTGAAGGGGAGGAGAGGAGGACTAAGAGGAAGAAGGAAGGGGAGGGAGGGAAAATGGTTTGCTATCACTTAGACAAACATTTTCCTTCCATCTCACTGGTTGCTCTTTTGCAGTTGAATTTTCTTTGCTGGCCCCAGTTTTTCTCTCCATTCTCTCTGTGAATTCTGTCCTCCAGGCCTTATTCTTCTCTTCTCT
The DNA here is from genome assembly GCF_950295315.1 of Erinaceus europaeus. Taxonomy (NCBI): domain Eukaryota; kingdom Metazoa; phylum Chordata; class Mammalia; order Eulipotyphla; family Erinaceidae; genus Erinaceus; species Erinaceus europaeus. The sequence continues at coordinate 56,350,400 of NC_080168.1, forward strand.
GTCTGGAATCCATCTATCTGTGATCCCTCTCCCACAACACTGACCTTTCTGTTGCTTGAACAGTCTTAGACCACTCACCCTTTAATCATCTCCTTTTCCCACTATAACAAATTAACCCACATTTAGTGGCCTACAACAACACAAATTTATTCTCTTACAGTCTAGAGGTCAAAATTCTGAAATTAGTTTCACTGGGTAAATGCCAAGGTATTAGCAGAGCTGTTTGTTTGTAGAGGCTCTGAGGAAAAAGTCTACTTTTTTGCCTTTTTCAGTTTCTAGTGACTGCTATTGATAGTGTTTTTTGTTATGACCTTATCATCCTCTTCAAAGTGCAACACATAAGTCTAAAGTTGCATCATCACACCAGTTTCTCTCAGAATTCTTTTTTAAAAACTTTTTAAAATATATTTATTTTGGCGCAAAGCGCAGGGACCGGCGTAAGGATCCCGGTTCGAGCCCCGGGCTCCCCACCTGCAGGGGAGTCGCTTCACAGGCGGTGAAGCAGGTCTGCAGGTGTCTATCTTTCTCTCCCCTTCTCTGTCTTCCCCTCCTCTCTCCATTTCTCTCTGTCCTATCCAACAACGAATTGCGTCAACAAGGGCAATAATAATAACCACAACGAAGCTACAACAAGGGCAACAAAAGGGGGAAAAAAAATGGCCTCCAGGAGCGGTGGATTCATGGTGCAGGCACCGAGCCCAGCAATAACCCTGGAGGAGGAAAAAAAAAAAAAAGGAAAAAATATATTTATTTATTTATTTATTTATTTTCCCTTTTGTTGCCCTCGATTTTTTTTATTCTTGTAGTTATTATTGTTATTGATGTCGTCGTTGTTGGATAGGATAGAGAGAAATGGAGAGAGGAGAAGGCAGAGATGGAGAGAGAAAGATACACACCTGCAGACCTGCTTCACCACCTGTAAAGTGACTCCCCTGTGTGTGGGGGGGTGCTTGAACCTGGATTCTTAAGCTGGTCCTTATGCTTTGCGCCACATGTGCTTATCCTGCTGCGCTACCGACTGACTACCCTCTCAGAATTCTTTTATGTCCTTCTGATAAGGAGAATTGTAGGAGGCTGGGCAGTAGCACAGCAGGTTAAGTGCATATGGCACAAAACCCAAAGACCTGCGTAAGGATCCAGATTCAAGTCCCTAGCTCCCCACTTGCAGAGGAGTCGATTCACAAGTGATGACAGCAGGTCTTCAGGTGTCTTTCTCTTCCTCTCTCTGTCTTCCCCTTCTGTCTTGATTTCTCTCTGTCCTATCCAACAACAACAGCAATGGCAACAATAACAACAACAAGGGCCACAAAATGGGGAAAATAGCCTCCAGGAACAGTGCATTCATAGTGTAGGCACCGAGCCCCAGTGATAACCCTGGAGGCAAAAATAAAGAAAGAAATAGGAGAATTGTAGTTAGCTTGAGTTCATTTGAATAACCCAGGTAATCCCTCATCTCAAGGTCTTTAGTGCAATCACATCTGCAATGTCCATTTTTCTGTATTCACACATTGTAGGTATTAGAACATAAACATACGTAGAGTATGGGAGTGGATCAGATTAAATCATTCTTCTCGAAAATCATATGACTGATTCCCTCACTGTCTTTAGTTTTCTCTCAGGTGACATCTTCTCAATGTGGTCAACCCTGATGACCATACTTAAGATGACAGCAGCCAGGGGTGGGGGTGGGAAATAGCTCACTGAGTAGAACACACACTTAGCCAAGCATGAATATCCGGGTTCAAGCCTCCAGTCACCATATAGGAATACTTAACCTGGGGAAGCTCTACAAGTGGTAAAGTGGTGCTGTGGTGTCTCTCCTCTCCTCTTTCTTACCCTCTCTCTCATCTTCTATCATAAATAAAGTTTTCCAAAAGCAGTAAAATTATATATAGACTCTAGAACCCCAGCAATAACCCCTGGTGACTAAATAAATAAACAAATAAATGCAAATCCACACCCTGTATTTCCTGATTTTCTTCACTGTCTCTTACCTTACAGTTTTCCATGTTTCTCACAGTATCCACCTTCTCAGTTGCATGCGTATTTATTGCCCATGTTCTCCCTCTAGAACACATGAGGTCAATCATTGTCTGCTTTGTTCATGGATATCCCTCAGACTTACAAAACAGTACGCATTAGGCGTATATTAGGAGTCCAATAAACATTTGTTGGGTAACTATACACAGTATAGACCTCACACACCTGGCACAATGAAAGAAGGTCCTATTTTTTAAAAAGAAGGATAAGCAGACAGCAGAGAGAAAGAAACACCACAGTACTGCTCTGCTACCCATGGAGAACTACCCTGGTGGTACAAGGTGGTCCTCTGCTGTGTCAGTGATCCACCCCAGGGTCTCTCAAATAAATAATGGACGTTCTTTATTTATGTGTTTTTGTTGCCACCAGGGTTACCACTGGGGCTCATTGCCTGCACAATGAATCCACAGCTCCAGGTGGCCTTCCCCGTCCCACCCCTTTTTAATTTTTTAATTATTATTTTAAAGGACAGAGAAATTGAGAGGGGAAGGGAAGATAGGGAGAATGAAAAAGAGAGAACTGAGGTACTGCTTCACTACTCGTGGAGTCTCCCCCTGCCCCAGATGGGGGCCGGGGACTAAAACCCAGGTTCTTGAGCATGGTAGTGTGTATGTTCAACCAAGTGTACCGCCATCCGGCTCCACTAATGTGATATTTGTAATGTCAAGAATAATAACACAGGCTCCCACTGGCTTCAGTTTCTAAAATTAAATCCTCCTTACATCTTGTTCAACTACAAATGCCAATTCCTTTATGAGGAGGCTCTTCTGCTGTGCACACCTGTCCCTCACAGTGACTGCCATAATAATTCCATCCCTCCTTCCTGAGCCCAAGACTGTCCTGTCGTGGCTCAAACCCAAATCCACATTTCCAAAAGGCATAAGATAAAAGGCTCATACCAAAGGGTGACTTAAAATGCAACTGGAAATTATCTCTCTTACAACCCACAAAAAACTTAAACTCAGCTTCTGAATCTCTTGCCTGGTTTCCATAGTTCCTGCAGAAGCAGATGCCAGCTCACCCATTCTAACAGCAGGGGAGGACAGGGACCCCATACATAGTCCAAACCAAACTATTGCTTGACTCTGAACATGAATCTAAAATTTGCCACCAAGAATGTTTACTTCATTGCCCCTGAACTGACTGCTTCCCTCAATCATTTATAAAAGGTCTTTCAACTGAAACCTTTCATGAGCCACTCACACCCCACAAGTTCTAAACAGAACAATCAGTTATAATTCAATAATTGCACATTTTGTAAAGTCTAGAAAATCGTAGTAACATTCTTTGTGGGACTAAAACAGAACCATCCGACAATAAACTACAATTACCTCCTTCAAATAATTTCTAGGGTCCCCTCTCCTGGTTTGAGGTGTCCCTTTCTGCTGGGAAATTGTGCAGATGCAGTCACATCTGCCATGTTGCCCCCTCAGGCTATTGCTAGTTCCCATGAGAGTTGGGACATTCTCAGAGCACCTGTTCTGCCATGTTGTGCCCTCAGGGTATTGTCAATTCCCTGAGATAGTTGGAGTGCTTTGGTTACTCCTCCCCCTTCCCATTCCCACGAGAGTTATTACCATAAAAGCCCTTCTTCTGCACCTCACTCTCTTGCCGGCATTTCACTTCGGTGATCTTCTTCTAGCGTTTGCCCTTCTTCCGTAGCCAGTCAACAGCGTCAGGTTGAGCCTGATGTAAAGTTTCGAGACCTCCTTTGAATCTGGAGAGGTGGCAGTCGTTGACTATGTGGGTCATAGTCTGTCTGTAGCCGCAGGGGCAGTTCGGGTCGTCTCTGGCTCCCCAGCAGTGGAACATAGCAGCACACCGGCCATGGCCTGTTCGATAGTGATTGAGGAGGGCCCAATCATAACGTGCTAGGTCAAAGCCGGGTTGACGCTTGCAGGGGTCTGTGATGAGGTGTTTGTTCTTTACCTCAGCTGACTGCCAACTCTGTTTCCAAGAGTCTGGAACAGAGAAGTTCACTTCGGTGATTAGATGCAGGGAATGTTGCTGCGCTAGGCAGCCATTTTTGCTACCTCCACCTGGCCCAAACTGCTGCTCTCTCACCCAACTCTGAGGTGCCAGCGCAAATAAAGGATTGTGTTCCCTTTCTGCTGCAAACCTCCTTTTTCTGCGTCCTTGCCACTGCTGCAAGTGACACCTTTCCATATTTTTTTTTATTGTACTGCTGTCTTCCTTCTAATCTTTGGCAAATCCTGGGATGGTGATGTGAGTGAGAATATACACTTAGTTCCCATATGAATAAACAGTAATTATTGGAGGCCTACATTTAGAAGGGGAAGTATGTTCTAAGGATCAAGTAAAGGATACTCTGGATTTTTATGACTGTACAGAACTCTTGTCATTTCCATCTGAAACATCTGCTGCCAGTTACTGTATCACCTTTAGGCCTTCCAGTTACTCTGTCACCTTTATGCCTTCCCTGTAAAGGGGGAAAAAAAGACTTTTGAAAGAAGCCTTTTATTTGCATATCTAAAAGCCTTAGTCAAGAGATTTTTCCCAAAACAAAGGAGCAGTTTATTCTCAAAGCTTAATTCAAATTGGCCCCATAAGGCACTAGAGCTCTCAGATTGTTAGGTTTTTAGCATGGGTGGGGGGCCGGGAGTAGTCCAGATTGAGGTCCAGCCTACAGTCATCCAGCTTTATTAAAAAATGAGTAATACCTTCTCCATGATGTGAAAATACTATTGCAGAATGCAAAAAAAAAAAAAAATGTTAAAGAGGCAACATGTTGCTTACATATTTTAAAGTCCTTTTCTGTAGAACTCTGAGCACCTTATGTGATGAAATGGGGTCCCACAGAATAGCAGTCCTCAAAGGAATCGGTGCCACCAGCAGAAGTGACACTAGAAGAGGGAGGTCACAAAAAGTCTTGGCATAAAGATAGTTAAATACCACATTCTACATAAGGTCTTTATGAGCCATCTGAACCACCACTTGCCCTACATACCCTCACACACATGCACTCACATATAAAATATATATACTTACATATGCAGACATGTACACACAAGCTCACAGAGGCATAGGCACATCCACCCACACATATACAAACATCTACATAAAATGCACACATGCCTGCATAGGCACATTTCCTAGCCCCATGCCTCATGGGGAGTTTTCTTTTTTGGGGGGGGGAGATTTATTTTTTGTTTGTTTATTGTTGTTTTTTTCCTTTATTGGGGAATTAATGTTTTACATTCGATAGTAAATACAATCGTTTTTACATGCATAACATTTCTCAGTTCTCCACTTAACAATACAACCCCTACTGGGTCTTCTGTCATCCTTTTCCAGGACCTGTACTTTTCCCCACACACACCCCCCACAACCTACCACAGAATCTTTTACTCTGGTGCAATATACCATCTCCAGTCCAGGTTAGGCTTAGTGTTTTCTCTTCTGATCTTGTTTTTCATCTTCTGCCTGATAGTGAGATCATCCCATATTCATCCTTCTCTTTCTAACTTATTTCACTTAACATGATTTCTTCAAGCTCCATCTGGGATGGGATGAAAACAATGAAATTACCATTTTTAATAGCTAAGTAGTATTACATTGTATATATAGACCACAACTTGCCCAGCCACTCATCTGTTGTTGGAAACGTGGGTTGCTTCCAGGTTTTGACTATTATAAATTGTGCCGCTATGAACATGGGTATACACAAATATTTTTGGATGGGTGTGCTGGGTTCCTTTGGATACATCCCCAGGAGGAGGGGAATTGCAGGGCCATATGATAGGTCCATTTCTAGCCTTCAGAGAGTTCTCCAGACTGCTCTCCACAGGGGTTGGGCCAATTGACATACCCACCAATAGTGCAGGAGGGCTCCTTTGTTCCCAAAACCTCTCCAGCATTTGTTGCTGCTACCTTTTCTGATGTATGACATTCTCACAGGAGTAAAGTGGTATCTCATTGTTGTCTTTATTTGCATTTCTCTGACCATCAATGACTTGGAGCATTTTTTTCATGTTTCTCAGCCTTTCAGATCTCTTCTTCAGTGAATATTCTATCCATGTCCTCTCCCCATTTTTGGATAGGGTCATTTGTTTTCTTATTGTTGAGTTTGGCAAGATATTCTGGTTATTAAACTCTTGTCTGATGTATAGCATGTGAAGATCTTCTCCCATTCTGTAAGGGGCCTGTTTGTCATGGGGAGTTTTCTTTACACACATCACTAACATTGTATATACTTTACATAATATATCTTTTTTTTTTCAATATTTTCATTTATTTACTTATTTATTGGATAGAGACGGAGAGAAATCAAGAAGGGAGAAGGTAATAGAGACAGAGAGGCACCTGAAGCCCTGCTTCACCACTTGAGAAGCTTTCCTCTTGCAGGTGGGGAGTGGGGTCTTGAACCCAGGTTCCCAGGCATTATAACATGTGTGCTCAAGCAGGTTGCGCCATAGCATAGCCCATTCCCAAAATATGTATCTTGTCTTGTTCTGTTTTAATGTTTTAATCCTCAGAATATGGACATTTCCTGTTTTTTCCTTTTTTGTTTTTCTTTTCTTTCTTCCCTGAATAACAAAGGTTATTCACTGTATCATCAGGATGCAGACAGTGCCTAATATGCAGAAGGCAATAAATAAATATTTGTTTATTAAATGGATAGATGAATGGATGGATAGAAAAACCTACAAGTATAAGGAATAAAATGTAGGATGTTAGGTTGACAGCACATTTTTAGCAAGAGGACACACGATACTGGCCATTTAATGTGTGTGTAACTTTTTTCTTATAACATGCAATATATGCTAGTAGTGAAGCATTTCAAAATAAACTTGTCACAGACACTTACTAGTCTCTCATGCTTGCCCCTTAGTTCCCAACAGCAAAAACTGGGTCTCAGGTTTTGGTGAAAATGCTTCCTAAGTTCTTAATGGGTAGCTAATGAATAATGAAGTAAAATGGGATTTATAGTCACCACTGTGGGGCTCATACTCTTCTACAAAGCATCTGCTTCAGTTTCTTAGGTATAAAGATAATCAGTGAATGTAAAGTCTGTACTTGTTAGAAATTTAAATTCTTTGAAGAAAAGGGGAAAAAAACTGTTTAAGAGGATATTTCTTATTTCCTAGGAAAGTATGCTTTTGGACTAGTGATTGATGAGATAGGCTTTAAAAAACTGTAAACTAAATAACAGTTCTGGAACTCTTATGAAAAAAGAAACAATTGGGAGTCGGGCTGTAGCGCAGCGGGTTAAGCGCAGGTGGCGCAAAGCACAAGGACCGGCATAAAGATCCCAGTTCGAACCCCGGCTCCCCACCTGCAGGGGAGTAGCTTCACAGGCGGTGAAGCAGGTCTGCAGGTGTCGATCTTTCTCTCCTCCTCTCTGTCTTCCCCTCCTCTCTCCATTTCTCTCTGTCCTATCCAACAACGACGACAACAACAATAATAACTACAACAATAAAACAACAAAGGCAATAAAAAAAGGTAATAAATAAATAAAATAAATTTTAAAAAAAATTATGAGAGATTCACTTTTAGACTTGGTGGTCCTCCCCTAGTGACACTACCTTATATTTTAATTATTTTGTTGGAACAATTGACAGATGAAAAATTACAATCTATTATGTAGATTTTTTTCCATCCATCCTGATACACTTTAAGATAGAGCTCTCCCTGTTTATCTCTGTCCTGTCTAACAACAATGACATCAGTTACAACAACAATGATAACTACAACAATAAAAAAAAAAGAGAGCAAAAAAAAAAAAAGAACTCTTTTAAAAATGCTTCTCACTGAAGGCAGCAAAACCGTCAGACTCCAGAAAGGATTTTGAACAAAGATGATAAAGGATTCTTTAAGTTAAGGGGGCAAGGCAGTGGCACACCTGGTTGTGTGCACATAGTGCTAAGTGTGAGGACCCTCACAAGGATCCAGGTTTGAGATCCTGCAGATGGGGTGCATGAGTGATGAAGCAGGTCTTCAGGTGTCTGTCTTTCACTTTCCCACTCTATCGCATCCTCCCTTCTCAATTTCTCTCTGTCCTATCAAATTAAAAAAAAAAATGGAAAAAATGGCTGCCAGGAGAAGTGGATTCATAGTGCTGGCATCAAGCCTCAGTGATAACCCTGGAGGCAGTAGAAAGAAATATATACATAAATAAATAAATATGGCAAGTTAAAACTACCTACTGGTATGAGAAAAGACAGACACATCAATTTAATAGAACTTTGGTGCAATGGTTGATTGATTTCAATATGGCAGCCAACACAGTCATTTAAATGATATTTTTTTAGCAAATTGTGCTACTGCAATTGGAATATTCACATAAAAAAGAATGAAATTGGACTCCTACCCTACACCACAAACAGAACGTAACTCAAGTGGGTGAAAGATATAGATGTAAGAGATAAAAATATAAAGCTCTTAGAAGAAAACAGAGGAGTAAATCTATGACTGTAAATTAGGAAGTAGTTTCTCAAATATGATACCAAAAGCATAAGGAACAAAAGAAAACAATTGATAAACTGGACTTTGTCAAAATTAAAAATTTTCAAAAGACCCAATGAAGTAAGCAAAAAGACAACTCACAGCACAGGAGAAAATATTTGCTAATCACGTATCTGGTAAGAGATTTGTATCCAAAACATGAAAAGGACACTAGCATCACAATAAGACATATGCCCTGGTTATTTTAAAAGGTAAAGAGTGTGAATGGAAATTTTTCCAAAGAAAATATACAGATGGATAATTAGCACATGCAAAGATGTCCCCCATTATTGTTCACTATGGAAAATGAGCAACTCAAACACACAAAAAGCTAGACATTGTATGATTCATTTGTATAAAATGTCTAGCATAGTCAGGTCCATTGAGACAGAAAGTAGATTCTAGTTGAACAGAAACTAGGGAGAATGAAAGTGTGATTTCTAATGAAGAAGAGTGTTTCTTTTTGAACAGTAATGAATATGTTCTAAAATTAGGAGAATAGTTTCACATCATGAATATATCAAAAATGACTCAATTCTGTGATTTTAAATCATGAATTTTATGGCATACAAATAATATCTCAATAAAGCTACTATTAAAAATAAAAATGATCAAGGCTGAGTGATGACTCACATGGTAGAGCATACATATTACCATAAACGAAGACCTGGGTTCAAGCCACTGGTCCTCCCTGCAAGGAGAAAACTTCACAAGTAGTAGAGCAACACTGCAGGTTTCTCCCCTCCCTTCTCTGACTTTTCCACTTACTCCCTCTCTTTCACCCTCTATCAAAAAGAAAGAACAAAGAAAAAAGAAATGACCACCAGGAATATGGGAGTGGTGTTGATGCCACACCCCATTCATAATCTCGGTGGCAAAAGGTAAAATCAAGTTCAAATGATGTAAAAGAAGGAGGAGACGGGGACTGGGGAGAGGAAGGAGAAGGACGAGGAGGAGAAGAAGGATGTTTTTTGAGACAACTCAACCTGAACCTCACTGCAGTCCTTTTTTTTTTCTGTAGATGTATCAATGTAGAGACTGCAAATGTCCTCAGAGTCCTATTTTCACTCATTTTTGAGGAAACATAACTAGTGAAATATCTTACTTTGACTACTGATCCGTATCATATGAGTTACCCTACCCTTCCTGTAAAGAGCGCTTGAGATAATATGAGACAAGTGCTTTAGAAAGAACCAACCCTGTAAAAACAATGCATGACATTTTTTTTTACACTTTTGAGAGATATAAAGAAAAGAAGCTTGCATCTTTCCTTTTTGGCCATTTCCACTAGCTTCCCTTGCATCATAGAATTTTAAAATGATTACTTCTTCCCTTTGAAGAAGGAATATTAGAATATTATATGAGATGGTTTAAAAGCATGTGGAAAGTTTTCCTTCCTGGTTGTCTTCACTGATTGAAATGGCTCCAGAGGTCTACTTGATGTCTCCCTCATTCACCTACCCATCCTTCCCTAACACCAAGGAAGGGGAAAATCAGTGTTTAATTTTCAGTGCTGTCAAAGGCTAAATAGCTCAAAGCAGACGAGAGTGATATGGATATATGTTTGCATTTTGAACTATTGAGTGAATATTAAAGCAGCAATTCAGATATCTTTTCTTCCATCAGCTTTTAGTGGTAGAACAGCAACAGCACAAACAGACTCTCCTATTAAGGATTTATGAAGAAGTTTTAAATATTAAAAACAAAGTGCAAATATATGATAAGAGATCTATGTGTTCCCAAAAGGAATGGAAGGGGGAACAAAATGAAATCACTTAAGTTCAATTTTTAGTTGAGTTTGTATTGGATTGGTGGGGGGGGGGGTGGAGTGGAGAAACAGGGAGGAGGCTAACCTGGTAGTTCTCCATAACTAAGTTTTCATTAGGTGCTGGCAAGATCACTAAAGAAAAGCAAGGCAGCTGGGACCAGTGAAATAGCTCACTTGAACAGTAGTACACTGCTTTGCCATGTATGTAACCCAAGTTCAAGCCCAGCCCCCACTGTGTGAAAGGGCACTTTGGTACTATGGTCTCTTTATTTTTTCTGCCTCTTCACTTCTATAAAAGGAAAAGGGGCAGGGGGGGGGGGGCGGGCAGTAGCGCAGCAGGTTAAGTTCACTTGTTGCAAAGCACAAGGACGGGTGTAAGGATCCTGGTTCGAGCCCCCAGCTCCCCACCTGCAGCAGGGTCACTTCACAAATGGTGAAGCAGGTCTGAAGGTGTCTATCTTTCTCTCCCCCTCTCTGTCTTCCCCTCTTCTCTCCATTTCTCTCTGTCCTATCCAACAACAATAAGAACAATAATAATATAAGAATACCCACAACAAGGATAAAACAACAAGGGCAACAAAAGGGGAAAAAAATAGCCTCTAGGAGCAGTGGATTCATGGTGCTGGCACCAAGCCCCAGCAATAACCTTGGAGGCAAAAAAAAAAAAGAGACAAGGTGAGGCAAGGCAAGGCAAGAAGAGGAAGAAGAGAAGGAAGGAGAGAAGGAAGGAAGGGAGGAAGGAAGGGAAGAAAGGAGGGAGGGGAAAGGAGGAAGGACTAGCCAAGTTTGTAATATGCCACTCCAAAAAATAAGACTTTAAAAATGATTCATTTTCGTAATTCTGTCCCAAGCCCTTTTCTTTGGGCTATACACCCAACAAGAGTTGGTCACAGCTGTTCTTTTCACATATCCTGTCTCTAATGTCTTCATTATAAGAAATACCAGAAAATTGTGTCTCACCTCTGTAATTAGCCTGCATACTCAAAGGAATAATCAAGCGTTCTATGAGTACACCATAAAGTAGTCACTCTATAGAAATTTAAGTAATAACTTCCATGACTAAATGCTGCTATGTTTGCAAAAAGACAAGAGCACATTTCCCAGAGGCCCAACTTCCTGAAATGATTTTGAAGGGAGAAAAAAAAAAGAAGAAGAAGAATTTGGCTCAACAAAGGAACAAGGGAAGCCCCTTGGAAGAGAGGAGGCCAGAATTATCTGGCAGAGGCTAAGTCCTGAGAGCCATTTTGGCCATACTTAGTTGTTTGGACTTCATCCTACAACAACATAATTTGGAGAGTCATTGAGAACTTGGTGCCTGGATAGACAATGTGCTAATTGCATAGTCTCACCTTTTCTGAAATTCCTGACATTTCAGCCAGATTACAAAATACTTTAAAGTGAGATATTTCTCACGAGAAATTTGAAAAACTATATATGACTATCAGATAATTATAGTATAGGCCATTGCTCTATTGCTTATAATGCTCTGACCTACCTGCTCTCTGTTATATAGATGCTTCTGCTTGTGTTTGTTGTTTTGTGTGTCTGTTTATTTCTAGCAATCTACAGTTACTCTCTAATACTACATTTATAGAAACCAATTTGAGAGGTACTCATCAGCCATCTTATCTTGTTTGTGTCAAGCCATATTATTCACTATGTATACGCATTATTGTCCAGCCAAGTAAATTTTAGCCAACTACAAACTGTGGCTTCAAAAATTGGACTTCTGTGAATAGGAAGCTAGTTGTTTAGGTAACTAAGACAACCCAAATTTATTAATTCAAGGAGATGGAAATTAATTACAAACTAGATATATGCTGGGAATATTTTCAATCTTGGTTCCCAGATCAAGTCATGATATTTGCTCAACATTTGTGTAGAAAAGGGTAAATCATCAACCACACCTGACCCGGCCCCCTAACGCGTGTTCGACGATAATTTTAATGGCATTTAGACCACAGCAGAGTCTGAGCTGTAGTTTAAGAGTTTCTGATTGTGTGAAAGGCTTGCTGATAAACCAGAGCCAATATTTTCATCATACAAATAGCTCCTTCTTCATGATGTCTGATTCTAAACTTCCCAATACCTAGGAAAGCTACTTCTATAAAAAGAGAACATGCTTAGCACTTCGTTCTTTTACAAGATAAAGCAGTCTAAATGCTTACTGTCTTGTGCCTGCATGTTTGCTTTTATTTTGATCACAAAAACAAAGAAGTCATCATCTCACTACTTGAAAGCACCTCAACAATGAATTACCATTAAAGGCATTCTTGACATTCTCTTAAACAATTTTCATTAAGCAGTAAACTTGTTCATTTGCACTCACTACCCACATCACTACTATTCTTATTTTATCTTACTCTGATGACACTCAGCTATAACATCTCACTGCAAATGCAGGCTTATTAGCCATCTTTCACTGCAGTTTACAAGTGAGTTCTGAAGAAAGAAGAGACAAAGAAGTCACTATTTTCAATGAAAAATACTATTCAGACAAAGTCTTTATCCCAAACCTTTTTACCACTGAATATCGTTTTAGCCACAATTACTTCATAATTAGATTAAGTGTCAGGGAGAAAGTCTTTCAACAAAACATCTACCAGTCCACAAAACAGCATATTAAATGCCCTCAAGCAGACTCTTGTTTCTTTGTAAGATTCACTACTATTTATAGATCAATGGAAGTAAGTCCTGTTCATCATACCATGTTGCCATGTAGATTATTCATTTATATGTATGTTTCCTGGATGGAAGGTGTTTTGCTGCCTCTCTACAGCATCTTGTCGTCTGGGTTGGTTTAAAAATAAAATTGGCCAATCAAATAAAACAGCTTAAAAGAAAAGCGTACTGTTATGTTGTTATGGAGCGATAGGCCAACTGTGAAAGCAATGACTGCTTGGTACTTTTGAAAGAGAACATTGAAGTACACACAGAGTGCATGACTGGACAGCCCCTTAACAGGGTGCACTGCTGTGACAGCAAAGATCTGCTTGCATTCTGCCTGCGAGGAACATCCTGAGCAGTTGAAAACAGAAAGGAGAGTTTCTTGTCAGAATCCTGTGAAGACAGAAAGCGGACATCCACAAATTAGTTCTCATGTCCCAGCTACCAGTGGTTGTGACTACCCACTTCTAAACGAATCAATACCGGTGAGTCAAGATTTCAAAAAGGGGGTAAAAATCTGGTGTGAGCAAATTTTGATTCTTTCCACTTAGATCATAAACTTACCTTTTCCTGTTACTCTTTTGATGCACCTAGTGTAAAAGTTGCCATGTTAAAACCTGCTGGGCTGATAGCATAATGGTTACGCAAAGAGATTCATGCCTCAGGCTCCAAAGTCCCAGGATTAACCCCCGACCCCCACCCCACCGTCAACCAGAGCTGAACAGTGCTTTGGTTAAAAAATAAAGAAAGGAAAATCCTATTAATTTTTGTACAGGAGAGACGGCACAATGATTAAGCAGAAAGACTCTCGTGCATGAAGCTTCATATACCAGGTTCAATCCTCCCATCCCACCATAAGCCAGAGCTGACCAGTGCTTGGGCAGGTGGGGAGGGGGGATTAGATTAACTTCTCTGACTTCATATCTTCCTAAATTTACTTCAACATTTTACGTGGAATTATGTTAAGAACATCTTTCTTTTAAACATATATATATATATACATACATATGATCTTTATTTATTGGATGGAGATGGGCAGAAATCAAGAGAGAAGAGAGAGGGGAAGAAACAGAGAGACACCTGCAACCCCGCTTCTCCACTCACAGTTTTCCCCCTGCAGGTGGGACCAGGGACTTGAACCCAGGTCCTTTTATATTGTAACATGTATACACTTAACTAGGTGCATCACTACCCAGTCTGGAACATCTGTTTATTCCACACTAGACATTGTGTATGTAATCAGCAAAAATGAACTAACAAAGGAATTAAATGAGACAAGAGATAGCTCAGCCTGTTAGAGGACTGATTTGCATGCCTGAGACCTCTGAGGCTTCAGGTGAAATCTCTGGTACCAACTTCTGCCAGTGCTGAGCAGTGCTATAGTTCTCTCTCTCTCTCTTCTTTTTTTTTCCTTCCCTCTCTCATTCTTTTACTATAAATCTTAAAAGGCAGTATGGTTACCAAACTGTTTTTAGTTTCTGCAGACTGCTCGTTAACAGGAAATAAGATTTTCATCTTGCTATATTTTAGATTTTTTGCAACTTCATCCTTTTTAAAAATGCCTCCTGCCAATTATTTTGATTTTATTAAGATTGTATGATTCCTTTTAAACATGGTCTCTGACCTTTTCCCCCAGAGTCTGAACACAACGATAACTTTGCTATTGCAAGCTTCTCAGATGTGTTATAAAGGGCTTTCAGATACACAAGTTCAAACATCAAAGTAAGAGATATTGCCCTCAGTTGCCACATTCAGAACAAAATTATTTCAAATGCATCAATCGCAATATTTCGAGGACATGTGGTGAAAATTGGCAACTATTGTCCTAATATAAAATGAATGGACATTCTAGCAAATGGATACATTTTTGTTTTAATTCTGTAACAAGGGCCCAGGATATAGCTCATCTGAAAGGACACATACCTCTGTAAGCATGAAGCCCCAAATTTGAGCCCTGGCACCACATGGGAAAACTACAGCACTGTTCACACATGGTGGATTTGTGCTGTGGTGTCTCTCACTGTCTCTTTGTCTCTATTCTGTGAAACTAGAAGAATGAAAAAAAAAGTCAGCCTGGTAGTGCAGAAAGTGGTGGAAATATATGTATGTGAGGCCCTGTTAACACATACATGTGCATGTGTGCACACACACAAACACTATGTAACAAAGTGGGTTGAGGAGATAGATGGTTATGCAACAAGACTTTCATGCCTGTTGCTCTGATGTACCAGGTTCAATCCCCCACACCATACATAAACTACTGAATCTATTGTGTTTTATTTTCAAAAACATTTATTTTAATGATAAAGAGACAGAAAGATACAGAGAGAAAAATCAGAGGACTGCTCAGCTCCGGCTAATAGTGGCACCTGGTGATTGAACCAGACACCTTGGAGCCTCAGGCAGGAAAAGTCTTTTGCATAACCATTGTGCTGTCTCCCCAGACCCTGATATTTAAATTTTTTCTTGACTAGTTAACAAGCTGGGAGTCAGGTGGTAGCGCAGTGGGTTAAGTGCAGGTGGCGCAAAGCACAAGGACAGGCTTAAGGATCCCAGTTGAAGCCCCCGAGCTCCCCACCTGCAGGGGGTTCGCCTCACAGGCGGTGAAGCAGGTCTACAGGTGTCTTATTTTTCTTTCCCCGTCTTCCCCATCTTTCTCGATTTCTCTCTGTCCTATCCGACAACATCAATAACAACAATAATAACTACAACAATAAAACAACAAGGGCAACAAAAAGGGAATAAATAAATATTTTAAAAATTTAAATAATTAGTTGTTTTCAAGATGCCGTGACATAAACAAAATTGTAAATATAGCAGGCAAATAAATAATAGTAGGATTATTTTTTATCACACCCCAGATGCTTGTTCCTCTTGTGTGCTCGAAACCATCTGACTTTAGAATAAAATGTTATCTGGGCCTTTAATTGCCCTGGACTACATGTCAAGAAAGACAAAGAAATAGATTACAGATAAGTCAGCCACGACCCTCCCCACTGGTATCTTTCGCTCCTTCACTTTAAAGCCCTGCCATACTAATAACACAAAGAACCCCATCAGAGCTGCTCTTTGCAGTTGTGGTTCATGGTTGGCCCCAACCCAACATAACCAAGCTGCAGCTGCTTTCAAGTGTGCTCTTAACAAAAAGCTGGCAAATCAGTGCCTTGCAGAAATGTCTTGCTGTGCTGGACCACTTTTTGGCAGTTAGGTATGTTTCTTCAAATTTTTGAAAGACCTACTGAGTAGTGGTCATTTTTTTCAGAAGTGTGCAAGGTGCAAAACCTCATATGAAATTGTCTTTCTTCTGTATTTCAAAGGCTCAGTCTGCTCCATTGCTTTTAATTAGCCTATTCTGACCCAATTAAGTTCATTCATTCTTCAAAACTGCTTTCATTTATTCCACTATTCAATTTAAAGTAATTGTTCAAGTTCAATTGGGCAACTAATTTCCACCTCTTCTATAATAAACAAGGAAAAGCATGAAAACGGCTAAAATATATCTGTATTTATGTCTGTTATAGATATTGTGTAGTATCAGACCAGAGAGCTCAACCAATTAGAACAAGGTGCGAATGAAGCCAAGGTTCTGGATTTAATCTCTGCATGAGTCAGTTAACTTCACTTGAACAAAACCCCACTGATCCACACAAGGAGATTAAATCCTTAAAACTAGCCAATCACATACAAATTGTGAGTTCAAGAGAATATTAAAAGAAAGTATGGGTAATTCAACTCAAGTCACTGTCATTGCTTAGAGAAAAGAAGAAAATTGATTTGTAATTCAGCAATAACTATCCTCTATCTGCAGTGTATTATGTATCGATAATATGCTAGATAGGTGAGAGACTTGAAGTAAAAAAAGGTAAGTAGAGCAAGTTACAGTCTGTCATCCAATTTCAGAAGATGTCCTGCCCAACAGAGAAATCCTGGACTAAGGAGACAGCATAATGGTTATGCAACAACTGTCATGCGTGAGGCTTGAGGTCTCACGTTCAGTTCCCCACACCACCATAAGCCAGAACTGAGCAGTGCTCTGGTATTTCTCTCTCTCCCGCTCCCTCTCCCTCTCTCTCTTTCTCTCTGTATCTTTCTCATTAAAATAAATAAATTAAATATCTTAAAAGGAAAGTAAACATAGATAAAATTAAAATGCATAATCTACAATGTGAGCAAAAAAGTAACTATTGGGCATAATGAGATGTATGATAAACATCATGATTTTTGAATTTTCATTTATTTTAATGAGAAAGATGCAGAGAAAATGAAAAAGACAAAGTTGAAAGTAAGAGATCTAGATTTTTAAAAAGGGAATACTACTTGGCTACTAAAAATGGTGATTTCACCTTCACTCCATCTTGGATGGAGCTTGAAGAAATCATGTTAAGTGAGGTAAGTCAGAATCAAAAGGATGAATATGGGATGATCTCACTCATAGACAAAAATTGAAAAACAAGATCAGAAGGGAAAACACTAAGCAGAACTTGGACTGGAGTTGGTGTATTGCACCAAAGTCAAAGACTGAGGTAGTGGGAGAGGGTTCAGGTCATGGAACATGATGGCAGAGAAGGACCTAGTGGGGGCTGAACTGTTATGTGGAAATCAGAGAAATGTTATGCATGTATAAACTATTGTGTATTGCTGTCAACTGTAAGCCATTAACCCACCGATAAAGAAATTTAAAAAAAAGTTTAAAATGAGGCTTTCTAGATATCTTATACTCAACATCTTAGGTGAGGATAAAGCAAATTCAAGGAATACTAGAACAGTGGAAATGGCCAAGAGTTGCAATAGAGAAGATGGATGAGATCATTGAAGAAGGAACATTAAAAAGATATGAAAATTCAAAACCCAATGCTAAGCAAAACGGTAGCACACTAAATGGCAGCAGAGACAGGTAATGTGAGGATTGAAATTAGCCAGGAATTAGGACGGTAAGTGATAATGATAAACCTGTGTTTGCATATACTGAGTTTGAAGTATTGGAAAAATACCCAGCTGGATTCATACAGTAGACCATTCCTCCAAAGGGAGGGAAACTCAATAATATCATATGCTGCTGAATTCAAGCACCTGCTTCCCAGCCTCATTGGTCCAGGGAGGGCTTCATGAGCAGTGAAACAGTGTTGCAGGTGTCTCTCTTTCTCTCTCCCTCTCACTTCCAACCCTTTCAATTTCTCTAAGTCCAATAAATAAAATATCACATGCTACAGAAGAATAAGGAGAAGAAAATGGGGGAAAAACTGTTTTATATGATAATAAGAAGATCTGATAGTTCACTGAATCCATTTCCACTTTTCCTCCTTCTGGGTACTTGAAGGACTTGTACTTCCTCAGCTAGCCTTATCACCCTATCACTAAAGTCATGCAATTGGTGCTGTCTCATGAGTTTGAGTAGAAGCAACATGCCATGTTTCTAGGCCAGAATATGTTATTTGTAAAACTCTACAGGTAGAGTTTCCTTTGCCAAGGTGACCTACAATGCTACAGATAGGAGCTGCTTCATTAGCCTGGGTCTCAGAGAAGATGGTATGGAGTAGGGCTTCCAGCCAATAGCACTGGAGTGCTCATCTGTGCAACATGCAGGAGAGACAGGCTTTTGTGCTTTAAAGTGACTGAGATTTGGGTTGATTGAGCCCACACTGATGATAGAAAAGAATTACTGGTGATCATCAGGAAAGCAGTTTCATGGAAGTGGTGAGGAAACATCTGTTTTGCAAGGCGCTACGCAGTTTTAGGATGGAAAAAATTAGTGAAGTATTCAGCAAGATCACTAAGCTATCTCATGAAAAGATAGAATTTGGCAGCTTTGAAGATAATAGAAAAAATAAATAGATTGTGACAGCTTTTGTTGTTGTTTTCACACAAGTTAACAGTCCCAAGGGAAAAAGAAGATGGGGTGAGAAAAAGGTTCATAGAACAAAATGTTTGAAAGAGTTTGAGGAGGGTCAAGGTAGACTCACACTCCTTTCTCTGAAATAGGAATAACGAGAAGAAAGGTTTGCCTTAAGGAAATGTTAAGATGGGGAGGAAAGCACTCATGTCAGAGGGTTTCAACTAATCAATAGTGTCATCTTCCTACACAGAGACTGTCATGTTTTAACATTATCCAGAATATTACCACTACTTGTGAGATACTAAAGAAAAGCAAGGTCTTTCATAAACCCATCCTTTTCAGTACATATATAATTAGTAGCTGCAGTGTTCTCAACACAGTGCTAATGTAACAAGGGAAACAGGCTTCAAAGTATATGTTCCAATCTCTTCAGTAAACTTGCACTATGGTTCAGGGTAGGAAATATGTATTTAAATCAGTGAAGGGCAGAAAACTGTAGATAACCTGGTGTATAACATACATAGGAGAAAATGACTTATTAAGGGCTAGAAAAGTCAGGGAAAACATCTCGGAAATAATGAAGCTTGAAGATAAACAATTTCTGAAAAGAGATATAGAAAAAGGGAGTGGCACAGTGATAAAGCTTTGGACTCTCAAGCATGAGGTCCTGAGTTCTATCCCCAGCAGCACATGTGCCAGGGATGTCTGATTCTTTCTCTCTTTTCCTATCTTTCTCATTAATAAATAAATAAATAAAATCTTTTTTTAAAAAAATGGAGGAATTTCTTTCCAATGTTAGCACAAGTGTGGTGGAGAATGTTCCACTAAGGGGGTGGTGCATTTAGTTAAGCACACATATGTATAAGGCCTGAGGTTCGAGTCTTGGCTCCCCACCTATAGGAAGGGTGCTTCATGAACAGTGAAGCAAGCCTGCAGGTTTCTATCATTCCCTCTCAATCTCCCCATTCCATTCTCAGTTTCTCTGTCCTGTCAAAAAAAAGAAAAAGAAAGGGAAAAAAAAAATGGTTGCAGGGAGCAGTGGATTCGTAGTCCTGTTGTCAAAAAAAGGGGGGGTGGGGGAAGAGGGAAGAGAATGTTCCATTGCAACCATTGAATGGGCATAGGCACTTCAATTTGGTTTGCATTGTTGCTCCTGCTACCTCTGGAAAATAGGTATTGCTACTACTACTGTCACTGTGCATTCTGTGAGAGCTTGCTGAGAAGTATATTCGGGGGAAAGAGCCAGCATCATGTGTGGTAACATAGGAGGTACTAAAATGATCTTCTGGAATCTGTAGTTTCACATGTCTTTTTTTTTTCTTTTCTTTCTTTTTTTATTTTTATTTATTTATTTTGCAATCAGAGCAGTGCTCAGTTCTGGCTTATGGTGGCATGGGTGGGATATTGAATCTGGGATCTGGGAGCCTCAGGCATGAGAGCTTCCTATTTGCTATTTCCCTCACCCTAAAATCTCCCACCTTTTGTTTTCATTTTTTTTAAATATGTAAATTCTAAATAGGGATTTAGTTAACTATTTCAGGCAGAGGACCTTACACACACACACACACACACACACACACACACACACACACACCATTGCTGGGTGGCCATAGATCTTCCACAGTGACCATGAAGAGTAGAAATATAATTGGAATTGAAGGGAAGAGGTTATGAATATAAAAGACCTGAAACCTAGACAAGGATTTGCACTTCCTGTTGAAGAAAAATTGTGCCTACTTAAGATTTCAGATAGAGGTATGACCAGAAACAGAGAAGTGGATTTCTATGTATCTGCTGAATGAATAAACAGTTTCAGCAGCAGGCAGGACTAGATGGATTGGAAATTGGATTGAAAAGATTAGAGATCATAATGTTAGACTGGCAACAATCCAGGTACAACTGAAAGACACCTTGAACTATAAAAGCATAAATGAAAATGGAAAGAAAAAACATTTATGAGGGGCTGGGCGATAGCACAGCAGGTTAAGCGCACATGGTGTAAAGCGCAAGGACTGGCCTAAGGATGCTGATTCGAACACCCAGCTCCCCACTTGCAGGAGGCTCGCTTCACAGTGGTGAAGCAGGTCTGCAGGTGTCTGTCTTTCTCTCTCCCTCTCTGTTTTCCCTTCCTCTCTAGATTTCTCTCTGTCCTATCCAACAACAACAGCTATAACAATAAAAATAATAACAAGGGCAACAAGATGGGGAAAAAAATAGCCTCAGGAGCAGTGTATTCATAGTGCTGGCACCAAACCCCATTGATAACCCTGGAGGAAAAAAAAATTATGAAAAAAAAATTAAAGATCAATAGACCCTAGTGGCTGATAATAAACAGTAAAGAGTAAATTACAGGACCCAGTGGTGGCGCAGTTGGTTGAGTGCACACATTACAATGTGCAAGTACCAAGGTTCAAGCCCCTGGTCCCCACCTGCAAGGGGAAAGCTTCATGAGTGGCGAAACAGGGCTGCAGGTGTCTCTCTATACCCTCCTCCCTCTTTTTTAAAATTTTTTATTATCTTTATTGATTTATTGGATAGAGAGAGTTAGAAATGGAGAAGGGGGAGTTAGAGAGGGAGAGAGACAGAGAGATACCTGCAGCCCTGCTTCACCACTCACAAAGCTTTCCCCTTGAAGGTAGGGACCAGGAGCTTGAACCTAGATCCTTATGCATTGTAGCATCTGTGCTTAACCAGGTGCGCCACCACCCAACCCTCCCCCTTCCTCTTGACTTCTGGCTTTCTCTATCAAATAAATAAAGATGATAATAATAATAATGATAAAAGAAAATTGAAAAAAAAAGTAAATTACCTCCAAAGTGATTCCAAATTTTGAGAATTGATCTTTATGGAATTAAGATAAAAATTCATTGGGATGAATTCTTATTTTGAAAACTTTAAAATTCCTTCTGTTATTAAGATCATCTGCTATTAAGATCATCTAGTAAATTTTCTAATAAAGTTAAAGTCTACTAAATTCAACCCATGGGTCACCTAAGAGTTAGCTTTTATTAAATTTTTTTCTTGACTATAGACTGTATTTTCCTATTTTTAAGTATATAAAAACTTTTTTACAATTGTAGTTAAATCACTGTAAAGACTGAATTCTGATATCCCCCTTTGAAGAGCTAAATTGTTTTCCTAGACAGCTCAGTTCCTTTTCCTGACATTTGTATGAAAAGTTCATGTTCTTGATTTTGCTTTTGTCAGAAAGGATCTATGAAAAGCACAAGGTATCTTCCAGGCCCTTTGCAACTGACAGAATCAACTTCCAAATTCTCCTCAGTGGATCTTGTCAGACTTAGTCTTTGTCTTTGCTATATACTAAGGTATACCATAGGCTTGACACTAGGATGTGTTGAATAACACATCCTTTCTGATGTCTAGCTGGGCTTAGTGAGTTGTGAACTAGATTTCTCCACTGTGGCTGTGCTGAAACTCCATTGTCCCTAGCACTGCTCAATTTCATGTATCTCTGTTTCACCTTAGCTCCATAGCTAAGTGCCTCAGTTTTCTCATCAACTTTGAGTCGTCTCACCTGGCATAAGTGTGACCTCATTCTCAGTCAAAAACTCTCACACACACTTCTGAGGTTCCTCCTCCACAGTTTTTCCCTCTCCAATTCCCACATGTTCCAACTGCTTCTGTTATCTTGAAATCTAATTTCTGTCCCTTAAGCAAAACAAAACCTCTATGACTTCCAACATCCTGTGCCATGATTGGGAAATTTTCCCAGGCAGACACTGAGCTCAGTCGCATCTTCCAAGTTCATCTTTAGGAGGTTACCTATTTGCAAGTCTAAAAACTCACTGCCCCCGGGGCCAGGCACCACACATAGTGCTAAGCACAAGGATCCCAGTTCAAGCCCCTGGCTCACCACCTGCAAGGAGGTCACTTTGCAAGCAGATCTGCAGGTGCCTTTCTCTCCCCCTATCTGTCTTCCCTTCTCTCAATTTCTCTCTGTCCTATTCAACAGGAACAACAGCAGCAATGACAACAACTGAAAAAATATGGCCACCAGTAGAGTGGATTCATAGTGCAGGCACCGAGCCCCACTGATAACCCTGAACACACACACACATACACACACACAGGGAGAGAGAGAGAGAGAGAGAGAGAGAGAGAGAGAGAGAGAGAGAGAGAGAGAGAAATCATTGCCACATATATCATGTCTAATTTCATGATTGTTTATGACATGAGGCTAGCCTTAGCCAATAACTTCATCATAGGCAGAAACAGAACACTGAAGATATTAACCAGGAGGGAGAACAATGGAACATCAGAGTGAAAATTCAGTAGACATCTGGCATCTGCTTTGTCTTAGATCCTTATGATGAGGCCAGCTACCCACATTCATTCCTCTGAAAGCCACTAAATGCTGGCTTCTGCCCCTTTCTCTAGCATTAATACAGACTGTTTACCAGTTTGACATTTAACCTCTTCTTAGTCCTTCAAGTTCATTCTTATTGGGTGGGAAGGAGGAAGGGGCACTTTCTTTCCTAGCTATGAATTTTTACAGCCTCGGAAACAGGAGAAGTTGCATTGACTGAATTTTAAGGAAAGCCTTCCCATCTCTTCATTCTATACTGGCTTCTTAGATAGGAAGAAAATAAAAGTTACATAGCTCATGACTCAAACTCGGAGAAGAATTATTCTAAGTAGGTAACCTAGCCTCTATGGGTTCCCAGGCCATAGACATTTTTTTCTTCACAAGGGTTGACAGAGAGGTTCATCTGTCCTGTCTGCCCCAGGTCAAATCAGTCTGATTCATAGTGCCATAGAACAGATAGCTACTTCAGCCTTGGGCATAAGGCACATTGCAAATTTATATTTCCTAACAAAACTGAACCCAGACTACAGAGGTTTGTGATAAAAGAAAGAATCTTTCTGCCATTTCCAGGACTATGGGACATACAATATTCTTGATACCTCCTATTTCTTGCTAAAAATAGGAGATTAGAATCCCAAATAAAACTATTATTTTCACTTTTAAAATAAGCTTCATTTGGTTTTCATGCTTGTCTGTTTACTATAACAGAGCATCAATCACACTAAGAACAAAAGATCAATCCCCTTTGCTCCATCTCCCAGGCTAACCTTCTTAAATCATTCAGCTTTCTAAGTGGAGCCCAAGGAAAGAGTATAGTGATTAATAAAACTCTAAGACCTTCAGTGGGACAACAGTCTTAGGACTCACACTAAACTAATAATCAGTCATAATTATGTTTGTGTATTAGGACAGTTTTATCACTATATATCAATAAGACATTCCTCAAAACCAAAGAAATATACTTTGATATTAGGCACATGGATAAGAAGGCTAACTGTTAGAAGCGAACATGTTATAAATTTTTCATCCTCAGAACAATTATGTCAATGATTTTGAATTATTAATTACTATTAACACCAGAGAAAAAAATATCTTCAGCAAATATTGGATACAACACATTGTGTGTAGGAACCACAATGGAGAATAGACAATGAATACCCACAAGGAATATACCAAGTAGTTGAGAAGTCAAGACAAATTCTTATGAAAATGTTGCCAACAATTCAAAATAGAACTAAAAAAGTGCCTCCAATAAATGGTACAGGACACGTGACAGGAAAAAATAAGTAAGTCTCACTTTCCTAGGGGCTGTCCATCTCTAATCTCACATTGGGTGTAAGGATTTGAGTTGTTTTTTAACTTCTTCAGTAGCATTTATTAGGATGAGTCATATAAAATTACTTTGATAGGTCAAAAATGTTGGACATCAGCAATATCATAGAGTTCAACCCAATAGCTAGGTTATCTTTATTTTAATTTAATTTAATTTTTTTGTATATAAGAGAATCTGTTACTCTGTAGCAATGGGATATGTTGAGTAGAAATCCAAAAACAAGGGTCTGGTGCTTATACAAAATAAACTGTTAGTGTAAACCAGCTGCAAAGTGAAGTTATATAACATTCTGGTTTTTTGGGGTTTTTTTTCAGTTATTTTCATAAAATGGAAATAAACCCAAAGAGGTGGCCTTTGAGTCAGGAACCACACCTTTGTTTTCTCATTTAATCTCCAGAACAGTCCCATGAGATATATACTTTCTTTCTTTTTTAAACACATAGAAACTGATTACCAAGGGGATGAGATATGGAGCTCTGGTGGTGGGAATTGTACCCCTCTTATCCTACGGTCTTGTCAGTGTTTCCATTTTATAAATAAATAATTTTTTTTAAAAAAAACATAACCAAAAAATAATCTTGCCATATCACACAGTAGTAAAGAGGGTCACTAGCACTGGATCTCTCATTTATTTCTGCTCTTATTATACTGGAAGAGAAAACTAATCCTTGCTTCTCTGTAAAAATTAGTTAAGTGATCAATTTACATTTTATTTTTTATTATTTATTTATTCCCCTTTGTTGCCCTTGTTGTTTTTATTGTTGTAGTAGTTATTGTTGTTGTTATTGATGTCTTCGTTGTTGGATAGGACAGAGAGAAATGGAGAGGAGGGGAAGACAAAAAGAGGGAGAGAAAGAGAGACTCCTGCAGACCTGCTTCACCACTTGTGAAGCGACTCCCCTGCAGGTGGAGCCACTATTAGTTAACAGATCTTCGTATAAGTTAGGCTTTTCCAAATACCTTAGATTTCTGGAAACAGAAGATTAGTGCAAAACATTAATAAAGGAAAAACTTTCTAAATATTTAGCTGCTCTTCCATGTCTTCAAGTTGAATTGCAAATATAACTTGGTGAGAAGAATTTAATTTGTCATAATTAGTTTGGAGACTCCTAACATAGCTCCCAGAAAAAATATAATCGAATTTAAAACATAGGGACACAGATCATTAATAAATATTAAATCAATAATAAATATTAAAAACATGGAAATCTACTTTCTAAAACAGAGCGCTGCAAAACAAATAGTTTAGTTAACAGATTTTAGATTGAGAAACTAGAAATCAAACTACCTTTTGTCTGTTTTAAAATAATATAAAATTACTTCCCCCCTAGAGGTATGACACGTATTATTGAGATCTCAGAGGGATTCAGAGAAAACATAACATAAAGATGCCCTTGAAGAGATGTTCATTTATAAAGATATTTAGGATGTATTGATCACTATTTCACCATATACAGATGATTTAACCTTTATTTCTCCACAAAAGGAGTCCTGACCCCAGCTATCTCCAACTGACAAATTATAGTTTTACTATATCTGAAAGAACTTTGAATAATTGTTTCACAGCATCTAAAAGCCTCTTCAGTTGCTCATCTTGCTGTCCACCCGTGAGCATTGATGTAGAACAATAACAAACTTTTAAATAGACTCATTCAAGCAAGGTATTTCCTCTTGCAACAGTCCTTTGAATTATGCACTGCTTTTCCTTCACCTCTATTCATCATCACTGCTTCATCTAACACAATCTGGTCATTTTGCCACCCTTTTTTTTAATATACTTTTTTTAAAAAATTACTTATTTGTTACTGAACAAAGACAGAAATTGAGAGGGGAGAGGAAGATAAAGAGGGAAAGAGGGAGCTGGGCAGTAGCACAACGGGTTAAGTGCACATGGCTGCAAAGCACAAGGACCTGCGTAAGAATCCCGGTTCAAGCCCCCAGCTCCCCACATGCAGGGGGGGTCACTTCACAAGCAGTGAAGCAGGTCTGCAGGTGTCTGTCTTTCTTTCCCCATGTCTGTCAGCCCCTCCTCTCTCTATTTCTCTCTGTCCTATCCAAGAACAACAACAGCTATAACAACAATAACAATAGCAACCATAACAAGGGTAATAAAATGGGAAAAATAGCCTCCAGGAGCAGTGGATTGGTAGTGTTGGCACAGAGCCCCAGCAATAACCCTGGAGACAAAAAAAAAAGTGGGGGGAGACTGACAGACACTACTCATGAAGCTCTCCCTTTGCAGGTGGGGATCAGGGGCTTGAACCTGGGTCCTTGCACACAGTAATGTGTCATTTAATCAGGTGCACCTCTACCTGCCCCCTTACCGCTCATTCTAATGTCAGGGACCTCCTTATACTCAGCATTCCTCTTTTTTAACTTCTCAGTCATATTTCACACAGTAATTTCTTCCCTGTATTTTTTTACTTTTATCTCATTTGGTATTTTATGATTTTTATTTTTGATTTATTCATTTTTTGAACAGAGACTGAGAGGAAGAAAAACAGAGTTTCCTTCAACCCTTCTTCACTGCTCATGAAACATTCCCCCTGTAGTTGGGAACCAGTGGTTTGATCCTAGGTCCTTGCACATTGTTAACATTTATGCTCTACCAGGTGCACCACCACCTGGCACCCTTCATTTGGTGCTTTGATTATTCTTCTCATCTGCATCTTTTCATCTTCTCCTAACCTGTTAGACCTGTGTTTCAATGTTTAGAACCTTATTTGCTGTCCCTTTTTGTAACATCATCCAAAATTGTCAGAACCTCTTAACCACTAGCTCCAAATCAAAGCCTCTAGTTCAGAACACTCTCTTGATCTCCAAACCCATACACTGATTGATTGATTGTTCAGGGCTACAGCTGGGGTTTGGTGCCAGCATTACAAATCTACTGTTCCTGGTGGCCATTTTTTTTCTTTCATTTTATCAGATAGGACAGAGAAAAATTGGTAGGGGAGGGGGAGATAGAGAGGGAAAGAAAAAGATAGACACCTGAAGACCTGCTTCACCACTTGTGAATCATCTGGGGAGTAGGGGTTCAAACCAGGGTCCTTGCACCAGTCCTTGTGTTTAGTACTATGTGTGCTTAACTGAGCATGCCACTGCCCAGCCCCTTAAACCCATATATTTAGATTCCCACGCTGTTTCTTCACCAATCCAACCCTTCTGCTCCTTCAACTTAACATTTCCCTAATGGAGACCCCTATTATTCTTTCCCAAAACATTTATCCCACATAACCTATTTCTATAAAAATGCAACTTTTAGATCAACCTGGTAAAAAAAAAAAATACTTCAGTTCGCAGCGGGTTAAGCACAGGTGGCGCAAAGCGCAAGGGCCGGCTTAAGGATCCCGGTTCGAGCCCCCGGCTCCCCTCCTGCAGGGGAGTCGCTTCACAGGCGGTGAAGCAGGTCTGCAGGTGTCTGTCTTTCTCTCCCCCTCTGTCTTCCCGACCTCTGTCCATTTCTCTGTGTCCTATCTAACAACAACGACATCAATAACAACAACAATAACTACAACAATAATGAAAAACAACAAGGGCAACAAAAGGGAAAATTAAAAAAAAAAACCTTCAGTTTTTTTTTCATTCTTCTTTGCCCTTAAAACATACTTCAAATCAATCATATCTGACAAATTTCCACTTTCTTTTTCAACATTTCTAGGCATATTACAATAGTTAGCCAGAATAATATTTATTTTTATAAATAACAATGTTTTTTATAGTAAAATAAATTTCACAAAGGGAAGAGCAGGGATATTCCAGCTCCTCACCATGGTGTAAAGAGCCCTATATGTCTCCCTGGAGACACAACCTCTTCCTGTTGAGTTTATTTGAAAGGAATGTCATCAAGTCTCTTTTTCTTATCTCCTTCTCCTTTTTGTTCTTCTTCCCAGGGATTTCTCACCACTTGCCCCCTTCTCTAATTCTACTTCTCCATTCTTATTATTCTTATTACTTCTTTTTGTTAAACTGTTTGTTCCAAAAAAGGAAGGGCCTATGTTTGAGCCACACACTATAACCCTTTAGTTTTGCCATGTTTTCCTAGAAGGGTGGGGATGAAGAGGTTCTAGCATTTCTACAAAGAAAAGGTTTAGAAATTGGGGGGGGGGGGGAGGGGGTGGCTGGGTGGTAGTGCAGCAGGTTAAGAGCACATGGTACAAAGCACAAGGACCTGCATAAGGATCCCATAGGAGCCCAGCTCCCCACCTGCAGGGAGGGTCCCTTCACAAGTGGTAAAGCAGGTCTGCAGATGTCTTTCTCTCCCCCCTCTGTCTCCCCTCCTCTCTCGATTTCTCTCTGTCCTATCCAACAACAACGACATCAATGGCAACAATAACAAGGGCAACAAAATAGGAAAGAAATGGCCTCTAGAAGCAGTGGATTCATAGTGCAGGCACTGAGCCCCAGCAATAATCCTGGAGGAAAAAAAAAAGAAGAAAAGAAAGAAATTTGGCATTGGAGCAAGGTTAATATGGGGAGGGTGTCTTTTGGTGTCTTTAGCAAATTGTTTGCACTTAGAACTGCACGTATGATAATCAGTGGCTCTGTTGAGGGCCCTCAAGATTCCAAGTTATCTTAGCACTTGCCTCACTGGACAAGCACATTACCTCAAAATAAAATGCACTAAGGAAAGAGCAGAGGTATTCCAGCTTCTCATCATGGTGAAAAAAAAAAAAAAAAAAAAACCTTTTATATGTCCCTGGAGTCACAACCTCTTCCTGTTGAGTTCATTTGAAAGGAATGTCACCCATCAAGTCTCTGTGTCCTTCTCCCCTTTTGCTCTTCTTCCCAGAGATTCCTCACCACTCACCCTCCTCTCTAATTCTACATGTCCATTTCTTCAGCCAGTGCTTTGAGTGCAAGGAGAAGTAACAAAGTGGGTACTGCCTCTCTTTGTGTAGAGTCACATGGAGAAACCTCATCTGATTGCACAGTTCTGACTCACCATTGTCAAGAATCCTGTCCCTTTCCTTGCTGTATCATGTTCTATTAACCTTCTTTGGAGAAGCCAGGACCGCTCTCCACTGGCTCCCCTTCCAGGGCAGAGTAGGCATGCCATCTATGAAAGTGTGAACATTAAAAAACAAAATAATAGGGAGTTGGGCGTTAGTGCAGCGGGTTAAGCGCAGGTGGCGCAAAGTGCAAGGACCAGCTTAAGGATCCCAGCTCCCCACCTGCAGGCGGTGAAGCAGGTCTGCAGGTGTCTATCTTTCTCTCCTCTGTCTTCTCCTCCTCTCTCCATTTCTCTCTGTCCTATCCAACAACAATGACATCAATAACAACAACAATAATAACTACAACAATAAAACAAGGGCAACAAAAGGGAATAAATAAATAAATATTAAATAATAATAATGATAATCTGAAATTCACAGTCCCATAAAACTCAATATAGTGACTAGCACAAATAATTGGTAAGTAAACTAACAGATGTGCTCTTGGTAGATGAAAATTCTGATTAATGAGTAAAGCTTTGTAAAATATAGTAGAAGAACTTAATCACTTTTTTTTTCCTTGAATTGATGGTGCCTTCCTAATGAGTCTAGGCTGTTAATGAACTTGGCTCAGCTCTAATAAAAATCAGTGAAGCATTTTTATCAAATCAGTATTCAGGTTATGTCGCCATTGATTTCAGCACAATACTAAATATGTGAATTACTGAAACCCAGCACTTCAAGATCCTCTACTTGAGAAAAAAAAAAAAGAAAGAAAGAAAGAAAAAAGTGCTGACATTACAGAAATTTCCCAAAAATACATAGAGTTCAAAATGTCATCATATAAAATATGAAACCTTGGGGACCCACGATAGCACAGCAGGTTAAGCACACATGGCTTGAGGTGCAAGGACCAGTGGAAGGATCCCCATTCAAGCCCCCCCATTTGTGGGGGGGTCACTTCACAAGCGGTGAAGCAGGTCTGCAGGTATCTCTCTTTCTCTCCCCCTCTCTGTCTTCCCCTCCTCTCTTGATTTCTCTCTGTCCTATCTAACAACAATGATAGCAATAACAACAACAATAAAACAACAAAGGCAACAAAAGGGGGGAACAAAAATAACCTCCAGGAGCAGTGGATTCGTAGTGCAGGCACCGAGCCCCAGTGATAACACTGGAAGCAAAATATATATATATGTAATATATATATATATATATATATATATATATATGAAACCTTGTATATGCCAGTCAGTTTGATAAGCCATGATCTATATTCCACTAATGAAACCAACTAGAGAAAATGTTAGACTAATGAGATTGGATATGTTTGGCAACATACATTCTACATAAGCTAGCTTCAGTACTCATATACAGGACCTAGATGAGGAGTGAAAAAATCAAGTTTTATAAGTAGATTTCTGAATCCAGAGGGGAACAAATGTAAAGGACTGTTTTTAGTCCATTTTCCAGCCTGCTCCAAGGACTCAGTGTTAACTCTCATCAAGAAAAGAGAAGCCAATACAGGCTGAGGTAGCTGTTTACACAGGGAATGCCATGAGATTGGTGGTCAGTTTCACAATGTCCAAGGCAGAGCTGGAGAGAAAATATTTTATCATTTCTACAAATCCAGTGTGGCTTCAGTGTAACAATACAAACAGGAATCTGGTAGTGTTTGGCAATTTGGAGGTTTCCAGTCTTGGAAGCATTATGAGGATATATGCTGGGCAGAGTGCAGCAAGTACACAGAAGACCACTTGAAAGCATAGTTGTCAGCAAGGTGACATAAGGGCTCACCCGTAAGAGTGCACCCATTACCATGTACAAGTATCTAGACTCAAGCCCTTGGTTCCCACCTGCAGAAGGGAAGCTTCACAAGCAGTGAAACAGTACTGCAGGTATCTCTCTTTCTATCTCTCTCTCCCTCTCCCTCCTTTTTTTTTTTTTTTTTTTTTTGCCTCCAGGGTTATCGCTGGGGCTCAGTGCCTGCACTACAAATCCACGGCTCCTCGAGGCTATTTTTCCCATTTTGTTGACCTTGTAATTGCCCTTGTTGTTGTCATTATTGTTATAGTTGCCATTGCTGTTCTTGTTGGACAGGACAGAGAGAAATAGAGGAGGGGAAGACAGAGGGGGGAGAGAAAGATAGACACCTGCAGACCTGCTTCACCACTTGTGAAGCGAACCCCCTGCAGGTGGGCAACCGGGGGCTCAAACCAGGATCCTCATGCCGGTCTCTACACTTTGCGCCATATGTGCTTAACCCACTGCGCCACTGCTCAGCTCCCCCTCTCCCTCTTTTTAAATTTATTTATTATTGGATAGAGACAGAAAGAAATTGAGGGGCAGAGAAGAAAGAGGGAAAGAGACAGAGAGACATCTGCAGCTCTGCTTCCTACTCATGAAGCTTTCTGCCTGCAGGTGGGGAGACCTGGTTTGAACCTGGGTCCTTGTGCACTATAATGTGTGTGCTTAGCCAGGTATTCCACAACCTGGTCCCATCTTTTTTTCTCTATCTACCTATCTCTATCTCTGTCTCTCCCTTCCTTCTCAATTTCTGTCTGTTTCTATCCAGTAAATCAATAACTAAATAAAATCTTTTGAAAATCAAGGAGACTTAATCAGGACAGTAGGGGAAAGGTGATATGAATGCATATAAATCCAGAAATGACTGTCAATTTTAAAGATTCCATCCTTTAGAAGAAGGAATCAACCAACTAACACACAACAACAACAAAAATGCATAAGCTGACATGGCTTCATTGGAAACCCACCACAGAAATTTGGGGATATTTGGTATATCATTATAGCTATGTAAACTGGTGTCCTACTTATTCAAAGTCAGCTGTTCATGGGAGGGGGGAGAAGGGAGGGAGAGGAAAAGAGAGGGAGGGAGAGAGAGAAAAAGAGAGATACTTCACTTAAGAATATGAAGTTGTTCAATATTTTGACACTGGGATATTCCCCCTAAGCTTGATTCAGCTGTCTAATATCTTCATTATTCATCTTATCCAAATATATATTTTTAGAGTTTTTTTCCTGAGAAACTACATTAAGCAGTATGGAAGAGTTTGTAAATAAGGATGAAGTTGGGGTTCACTTTCTAACAAACTCCCATAACCTAGATATACACCAGTTTCTGTGAGAGAGAGCTTATGTGCACACGTATCCATAAACTACTGCAAAATATATACCTGAAAGCAGAAGTACACTAGAGTTTGCAGTGAGTACCTCCCTAACACTTCCTCTCCATTATTCCAAGCTTTGGGTCCATGATTGCTCAAGAATTTGTTTGGCTTCGTATGTTAACTCTCTTTTCAATCACCAGGTTCCAGATGCCACCAGGATGCTGGCCAGGCTTCCCTGGATTGAAGACCCCACCAATGTGTCCTGGAGCTCAGCTTTCCCAGAGACACACCCTACTAGGGAAAGAGAGAGGCAGACTGGGAGTATGGACCGACCAGTCAACGCCCATGTTCAGCGGGGAAGCAATTACAGAAGCCAGACCTTCTACCTTCTGCAACCCTCAATGACCCTGGGTCCATGCTTCCAGAGGGATGGAGAATGGGAAAGCTATCATGGGAGGGTGTGGGTTATGGAGATTGGGTGGTGGGAATTGTGTGGAGTTGTACCCCTCCTACCTTATGGTTTTGTTCATTAATCCTTTCTTAAATAAAAAATAAAAAAATAAAAAAATAAAAATAAAAAAAAGAATGTAGTTGGGGCCTGATATTATATATATGTATAAAGGATTTTTTTTCAATTTTTATTTATAAAAAGGGAGCACTGACAAAAACCATAGGATAAGAGGGGTACAACTCCACATAATTCCCACCATCAGAACTCCGTATCCAATCCCCTCCTTTGATAGTTTTACTATTCTTTATCCCTCTGGGAATATGGACTAAGGGACATTATGGGTTGCAGAAGGTGGAAAGCCTGGCTTCTCTAATTGCTTTCCTGATGAACATGAGCATTGACAGGTCAGTCCATACTCCCAGCCTGTCTCCCTCTTTCCCTGAAAGAGAAGCAGGGCTCTGGGGAAGTGGGGCTCCAGGACACATTGGTGGGGTCATCTGCCCAGGGAAGTCTATTTGGCATCATGGTAGCATCTGGAACCTGGTGGCTGAAAAAGAGCTAACATATAAAGCCAAACAAATTGTTGACTAATCATGAACCTAAAGGCTAGAATATTTTATATTCCAAAGGGCCCATGACTATACTAGTTTTTGTTTGTTTGTTTGTTTGTTTGTTTGTTTGTTTGTTTGTTTTTCCTGAGCCTGACATCTGATATGCAGGTAGATCCAGTTTATTGTCTGGAGAGACAATGTTATGGCTGGAAAAAGAACCAGAAAACTGGATCAGGGAAGAATATAAAGGATTTTTAAAATTCAGAATATATAATCATATAAACATAGTCTAATTCTGGAAGAATGTATAAGAACAGTGGTTTCCTCTGTGGAGAAAGACTTTAAGATGGGTGGGTAGAGTGACTTCACTGCTAGCCACTTTTGCCATGTGCTTGCATTTTCTTTCCTAAAACAAAAATAACTGAGCTGTCTTTCTAAAGGCAGTACAGAATAGAGAACTGTACCGTAGTGATACTCAGAACCAAAGTACATGTCTTTGGTGTTGGACAAGCATGGCATTGCTTTTCTTTTCTTTTTTTTAATATTTACTTTCCCTTTTATTGCCCTTGTTTTTCATTCTTATTGTTATTATTGTTGTAGTTATTGATGTCGTTGTTGTTGGATAGGACAGAGAGAAATGGAGAGAGGAGGGAAAGACAGAGAGGGGGAGAGAAAGATAGACACTTGCAGACCTGCTTCACTGCCTGTGAAGTGACTCCCCTGCAGGTGGGGAGCCAGGGGCTCCTACTGGGATCCTTATGCAGGTCCTTGAGCTTCGCGCCAAGTATAGCATTACTAACTAATCTAAGTCATTCCTCTGGTTCTTTTAGGTAACTCTCTGTAGTCTGTGGCAATTAGGAGTAGAAGAGAACTCGATCCATAGGATATTATAAAGAAAGTAAATCTCAAATCAGATACTGTGACATACATGAGTTCATGAGTAGGTGAGTATTAAACTGTCATACAACCTTGGAACTTAGGGAAGTCATTTAGGAATTCCATGATAGGTCTACCAGGAATGGTAGATGGGAAAATATTTTAGCAGGGGAACCAGAAAATCTACTGGGATCAAACAAGATCTTCTTCCATTAAGTTTTAGCATGCTGAAATAAACGGAATCTTTGGCATGAGTGTTTCTTCAGAGTTTTAGACTAATAGGCTCCCTAAGTCTTATTAATATAAAATACCTTAAGTCAATACTGTTATACAACATTTATAGATATCTGCATATTATTTCCAGTCAATAAACATTTTCAAATGCCATTTATTTCATACACATACACACACATAGAGAGAGAGAGAGGAGAGAGAGATTTTTTTTTTCTAACAGAAGCAATACAGCATAGACTCTGAAATCAGAGTGCCTAGGTCCAAATCTGGAGGTGCCACTTATTGACTACATAACCTTGAGAAATTGACTCATGTTATCTTTGCCTTTTCCCCTCATCAGAACATTGGGATGCTAATTATACCTACATTTTGAGAATTAAATGGGTTAATATGTATATAGTGCAAAGACCAGTATCAGGCAAAAAATACTATATGAATATTTACTAAGTATATTAAATCAGTATACTTGATACTAATTAATGAATTCTCTAATGAAGATCAGATAGGGACTTAAGCTGCATACAGCTTTGTAAGAGTCAGTGACTCTGGAATAAAGATCAAGTCTGATTACTACTCATTAGAAAACATTTGGGGTTCCTAATAATTGCAGCTTCCTGTAACACAGCATAATGAATGTGCAGGTGTCATCTGGCCTTCTTCTTGTCAGCCGCTACAAGCTGGAGTTTGGGGAATTGATAAAGAAATGCTAGTACTCTAATTCCTGTTATTGCTGTAATTAAATATCTACTATCTCGGACCAAAAGTCTTGTGTCTTCTGCCAGCTTCAAACAAATTCTTATTAACTTGCCAGTAGAGTACAAGTTCATCCTTTCACAGTTTTTGGCAAAATTCAAAATGTTTTTTAAGTCTACTTAAGCTGACACATTAGAAAATCTTTTTTTTTTTAATGTAACCAAAGCATAGCTCAGTTTTAGCTTATGATGGTGCCGGAGATTGAACATGGAACCTCTGAGTCTCTGGCCTGAAAGTATGTTGCTAAACCACTATGTTATCTCCTAAGTCCCAAAATCAAAAATTTAAAGACACAGTATGCCAAATCTCCTCATGACATTGGGAGAATCATTCCCCCTCCCTCAGGATCTGAAAACATAATGTATAAAAAGAAAACAAATCAGAATTCAACAATAACAAAAAATTCCTTTAAAATATTTCACTAAGAATATGAAGACATGCCATAGACTAGAACTGTTCCCCCTTGGTACATCCCATGAAATACTTGTGCCCAGAACCTATAAAAAACTCTTCCTGGGAGTCGGGCGGTAGCGCAGCGGGTTAAGCGCACATGCCACGAAGCGCAGGGACCTGCATAAGGATACTGGTTCGAACCCCGGCTCCCCACCTGTAGGGGAGTCACTTCACAAGCGGTAAAGCAGGTCTGCAAGTGTCTGTCTTTCTCTCCCCCTCTCTGTCTTCTCCTCCTCTCTCCATTTCTCTTTGTCCTATCTAACAATGATGACAACAATAATAACTACAACAACAATAAAAAAAAAAAGGCCAACAAAAGGGGTAAATTAAAAAAAAAAAAAACCTCTTCCTGTAATGGCCAGAGGAAGAATCCCTGTTCAAGCCCATAGCTCCCCACCTGTGATGGGGGCAGGGGTGAGGGGATTGGGGAGTGGGGGAGGTTGCTTCACAGGTGGTGAAGCAGGTCTGCAGGTGTCTGTCTTCCTCTTCCCCTCTCTGTCTCCCCACTCCTCTTTTATTTCTTTCTGTCCTATCCAACAACAGCAACAACAACAATAATAACAACAATGATAAACAACAAGGGCAACAAAAGGGGAAGAATGGCCTCTAGGAGTAGTGGATTTGTAGTGCAGGCACTCAGCAATAACCTTGGAGGCAAATACAAAAACAAAACAAAAAAACTCTTCCTGCTCAGTATGAAGTCAAATAGCTTAATTTGTTTTCGGTGCTGTCAGAGAATTTCTCCAGGCCCTTACACATGCACAGTACTCCTGAGTGACCTCTCCAGCCTAGTTTTCATTTCTTTGAGAGTGAGAGAGAGAAAAAAAGAAGGAAGAAAGAGAAAGACAGGGAGGTGAAGGAGAGATACTACAGCATTACTCCACCATCTACAGAACTTCTCCAGTATCATCCATGGTGTTCCTATATGGTAACAGGGCTCAAAACCAGGCCTCATCCACTGTAAGGTATGCACTCTACCTGCTGAGCTACCTCCCAGCCATAAACAACTTAAATGTTTTAATGAATCAAATACTTAAATCAAAACCTTTCTTCTCAAATGAAGTTTTTTTTTTAATATCAAGAAGCACAGAAAATATTCCCAACATCATTATCCATCAAAGAAATGAAAAGTAAAACTTTAATAAGATATCAACATACATATGCTATATGGTGACTGAAATAAAAAGTAAAGACCAATGATGCCATGTGTCAACAAGGATGTGGAACAACGGGACCTTTACTGTATTGTTGGTGAGGTTATTCAATGCCATAATTAATCTGCAAAGTAAGGTGTTAACTTTCTTTTTTAAAAAATATTTTCATTATCATTTACTTTCCCTTTTGTTACCCTTGTTGTTTTTTTCTTGTTGTAGTGGTTATTATTGTTGTTATTGATGATGTCATCGTGGTTGGATAGGACACAGAGAAATGGAGAGAGGAGGGGAAGACAGAGAGGGGGAGAGAAAGACAGACACCTGCAGACCTGCTTCACTGCCTGTGAGGTGACTCCCCTGCAGCTGGGGAGCCTGGGCTCAAACCGAGGTCCTTATGGCTGGTCCTTGTGTTTCATGCCAGGAGCACTTAACCTGCTGCGTTATCACCCCACTCCCAGGTGTTAACTTTCTTATCAGGTTAAAAATATACTTACTATGTGATCCACTATTTCTACTTTTAGAAATCTTCACAATAAATAAAATATGTGTAAACACAAGGACTTCTACAATAATTTCCATAGTGGCTGCATTCAGAATAGCAACAAAAGAAAACTGAAGGGTATCAACAGATAAATGGGCAAATAAGCTAGGGTTCTATCCATGGAGTGGAATGGAATGGCATTTAAAGGGGGGAAAAATACTAATGCATACATAATGTGGATGCCTCTCAAAAACATAATGCTAAGCAAAAGAAGCCAAAAATCAAAGTGGATATGCTATCTGCTTCCATTTAGATGAAGTTCTAGAATAAGTAAAACTAATCTCCTGTGGCAGAAATCAAATCATAGATCCTGAGGATGGAGAGTTAACTGCAAATTAGCATGAAGGCAACTATTTAGATTCTAGAAATATTCCATATGATGTTTGAGGTGATGATTATAAGGGCTATACACATAAGCCCTAACTCATCAAATTGCTACCATTTATTTATTTGTTTATTTACTGTAAATTATATCTAGTGGACTGGGCAGTGATGGTTAAGTGCCTATGTGCAAGGACCTGGATTCAACCCCCTCCACCTCCCACCTTGGGAAGTTCCCAAGTGGTGAATCAAGTACTGCAGGTGTTCATTTCTCTCCATCTCCTCCTTCCTCTCCACTTTTCTCTTCCATATAAAGTAAAATAGAGAGAGGGGGAAAAAAAAAAAAGGAAAAAATGGCTACCAGGAGCAGTTGTGCAGTCAGTCACTAAGCTCCAGTGATAACCCTGGTAGCAATAAATAAATAAATAAACAAACAAATAAATAAATAATCTAAAGTGGGTTTCTTGAAAATGTATTTGTTCAACAAGTGAAAAAGAACCGGAGTTCCACCTTGGCGTAATACCTAGGGTCTCGTGCACACAGACCTTCCCTTCTATTACTGAGCCACTTTCTTTTTTTTTTTTTCTTGTTTCCATAGTAATTGTATATCTTGACAGGGACTTTTAACATTCTCACTGCTCTTGGACTTATTTGACCTAATGTGGCTAATAATGCTTTAAAACGCATTTTATTTATTTATTTATTTATTAACTAGCTAGAGACAGAGAGAACTTGAGAGAGGAGGGGAAGATAGAGAGGGAGAGAGACAGAAAGACACCTGCGCCATTGCTTCACTACTCATGAAGCTTACCCCCTGCAGGCGGGGACCAGGGGCTTGAAACTTCATCCTTGTGCACTGTAACATGAGCGTTTAACCAGGTGCGCCACCGCCTAGCCCTGCTGAGCCACTTTCAAGCCACCTGAAATGCTTTGCTTATTTGTCTGTCTGTTTGTTTGTTTGTGCCAGGGCTGTGCTAGAGCTTTGTGCCTACCCGACACTACTGTTCTCACTGGACTCTTGTTATTGTTGTTCAGAAAGATGTTGAAAGATGGTGGAAGGGGCAGCAACAAGGAGAGGCAACATAGCATTGCTTCACTGTCCATGAAGCTTCTTCTTTTGCATGGTACTCCCATGTGATGATGGGTCTTGAAGCCATGTCCTTATATTGCTACAGTGCACTCTACCAGGTGAGCCTCTCCTGACCTCTATGGTGGGGTATTTTTAAAATCATAAAATATGCAATCACTTACCACTTAACCAAATTTTTTTCTAGGATATATGAATGACACTACTGTACTGGCAAGAGAATTATATTAAATAATTCATAGATGCCATTTAGCACATTATAAGAATAAAGATGCAAACTAACTGCTGAGAAGCTTTAGAGAAATATTGAGGGTATTATCTCTTCAGTCTCCCTGAGGAGGCGATTTCGGACATAATCATAAAAGAAAGATATGCATTACTGAGAGAGCATTTCATATTGAACGTGTCAGATAAGAGCAGGCGCAAATTTACCAAGATGAATACAGTAATGGACAACCATCAGGTCTGTTCAGCTGGTCTAGACAGGTGATGTCTGATGGTAATGAAAATTGAGGAAGAGGTTATGGGGGGGGTGGGGGGAGAGAGAGGATGAAAGGTGTTACATCCAGAGATGAGAAAGCTACTCCAGGAAATAATAGAACATGTT
Organism: Erinaceus europaeus; assembly: GCF_950295315.1. NCBI lineage: Eukaryota > Metazoa > Chordata > Mammalia > Eulipotyphla > Erinaceidae > Erinaceus > Erinaceus europaeus. The sequence goes on from NC_080168.1 coordinate 56,389,920, forward strand.
AGACCAAGTAGAGAAATGATATATAGAAACAGCTTAGACTATTCTGAAAACTACATGTAAAGTGAAAAGAAGATGACATGGCTCAAGACAAAGAACTGATAGAAACCTATCCCTCTGCTAATGCAAGTCATAGGAAGACTTAGACTAGAAAAAAAGAGAAAAACAAGAGCGATCGTGAGAGTAGGAAGGATTATATGGGAATGTTTTCAGGAATTGGCTCTAATTAGAAGTAATGCCTTTGTCTCAAGATATTTAGGATTTTACTTCCTTCTTCCTTGTTTTTTTTTTTTTAGGTTATATGTGGTTGCAAGCTTGGTTTGGTCAGTAAATGGAAAAGAAAGTGACTTGTGCTGTTTTTTGTTTTGAGATAGGGCACATGTATCCATAAGTTAGGGGATTTATATTATTTTTAGCTGGAGTTTTGAAAGCTGGTGTGTGATCACGTTTCCCCACACACACCCACACACCACCACCACCCCTTTTGCTGAGAACACTTTGATGGAATAAATCAAAGTCAGTCTTCCACAAACTCATGTCACTGAGTAACTGTAATCAGCAGAACTTCTCTTGTGCCTTGTGCTGGGCAGCAAGAAGAAAAAAAAATTCATTGAATTAATTAACTCTGAAGGTCATTTGTTGCTCTTCCTAGAAACCTATTCTATCCTTAGTAATACAGAGATGACTGTGCTTTTTCTCAAAAGAGTAGTGATTAAGGAGTTGACTCTTGATGAGTCAGCCATCACTTCACATTTTTAGAAACGAAGACTAAAAGCAGATGGTACCAAGAGTTTTCTGGTTTTGTATTGAATAGCAACAAGTTACTGATTTGCTGTCTCCCATCCTGTGACCATGCCTCTATGGATAGTCCTTCCCAACTTTGACTTTTATTTGACTGGCCCTGATCAAGAGTACTCTAGTGGGTATGATGGAAATAGGAGTTTGCATGTGGCTCTTGTCCTCTTGCTTGCTTTTAGAACACTGTCTCACAAAATGCAGTGGCCCTGTTATAAGAAACACAACATAGGCATATGAAGAGTTAAGAGTCCAGGTGGTGATGCACCCAGTCGAGTACACATGCTACCATGCACAATGACCTGAGTTCAGGTCCCCACTCCCAACCTACAGGAATGACACTTCATGAGCAGTGAAGCAGGTCTGCAGGTGTTTATCTTTCTCTTTCACTCTCTATCTCTCCCTCCCCTCTCAATTTCTCTCTTCCTATCAAATAAAAGGAAAGAAGCAAGAGAAAGGGGAGAGAGAGAGACAGAGAGACAGAGTGAGAGAGGAGAGAGAGAGAGAAAGGGACAGAGAGGGAGGGTGGGGGGAAGGAAGGAAGGAAGGATGCAAAACAAACAAACAAAAAAATGACCACCAGGAGCAGTGGATTTGTAGTCCTGGCACCAAGCCCTAGCAATAAACCTGGTAGCAAAATACATATATTAAAAAAGTTATGTGGAGAGTTCACATGTAGCACCATCAAGACAAGCACTGACAACTTCTTCTAAGTTCCTGGCAAGCTTCAACTTGCCAGCAGTATGAATCTATCTCCTGGAAAACAAAAATGAACTCAATAGATAAGCAACAAACCAGTCAATAAGTTATTTTGTGTGGTAATTAGTTGGAAACTTACATATAAGACATTTCTTATATAGTACTACTTCTTTGTTCTTCACTAAGAGGGTATCTTAGGACTACAGAAATGAGATCTGAACTGGACATTTCTAGGTTAAAACTCTGACTCTTTCAATAACTAGCGACAGAAAGCCCAACAGCAAACTTCACTTTCTTCTTCCACACAACATGTATAGGGAGAACTAGCTCCCAGATCTGTTGTAAAAACTAAAGTTAATGGTTGCACATAAAGCACCAAAACCTGGGAGTCAGGCTGTAGCGCAGTGGGTTAAGCGCAGGTGGCGCAAAGCACAAGGACCGGCATAAGGATCCTGGTTCGAGCCCCGGCTCCCCACCTGCAGGGGAGTCACTTCACAGGCGGTGAGGCAGGTCTGCAGGTGTCTGTCTTTCTCTCTCCTCCTCTCTGTCTTCCCCTCCTCTCTCCATTTCTCTCTGTCCTATCCAACAACAACAACAACGACAATAATAACTATAACAGTAAAAACAACAAGGGCAGCAAAAGGGAATAAATAAATAAAAATAAATATTAAAAAAAAGCACCAAAACCAAAGGTTGTCCTCAATAACCGATAACAGTAACTGTTGTTATCATTTTATTATAGTTGATAATCATTTATCAGGTGTTTCTGGAGAATTGCCTATGTTATTATATTTTGGGTAATAAAAATGCAATAAACACATATACTGTACTATTAGAGATCTTTAATATATATATATGATAGGACAGAGAAAAATGGAGAGGGGAGGAGAGATTGTAGAGAATGAGAGACACCTGTAGCATGTATAAAGCTGCCCCCCTGCAGGTGGGGACCAGGGGCTTGAACCTTGGTCTTTGCACATGGTAACATGTACTCAACCAAGTATACAACTGCCTGGCCTGCTACTTTTAGAAATCTTATAGGCTATTAACTGTATTAAGTTCAGTAAAAGAAAGTTATAGGTTGCAAGAGAAACCCTAATTGAAATGAATAGTCTGGAATGGTTGCTCTGATAAACATTTAAAGTGAGTTCCAAAAGATAAGGGGAAATTAAGCAAGACGGGTGGTGGCGCTCTGAGTTAAGCTCACATAGTACTAAGCGCAAGGACCCATTCAAGAATCCTGGTTTGAACTCCCAGCACCCCACCTGCAGGATGGTCACTTCACAAGCAATGAAGCAGGTCTACAGGTATCTATCTTTCTCTCTACCTCTCCCTCCTCTCTCAATTTCTCTCTGTCGTATACAATAAAAATGAAAAAAAAAAAAAAATGACTGCCAGGAGCACTGGATTCATAGTACCAAGCCCCAGCAATAACCTTGTAGGAAAAAAAAAGAAAGAGAAAAGAAACTAACCAGGTGAAGAATCCTGGGGAGAATGATATGAACAGAGGACAGCAACATTAAATTGAATCAAGAGAAGGCTTGCATATTCTTAGTTCTCAAAGACTACTAGGACTTGAACCTAGTCAGCAAGCAGGAGACTAAGACATAAACCACATCTGCTTATTAATACCCACTCCATACCCCTTATCCACAGAGGTTATGTGTGCAGTGCTTTGACGGTGGTGCAATGTGCAAATACCACCTAGCAAGTAAAAACTAATGATCCATGAAGCAATAATTTCCAAAAACTGGTCTATAGGTTGATGCCATGCTGTGAATAACAAATGTTAGTGGTTGGAGGTGAGGGAAGAAAAAAATGACAATATTGAAAGTTGTTAATAAAGATAAATGCATTTAATTTTTTTAAATTTATTACTCTGTCATGACTAGTTTCTCATGAGATAGTCATGAACATAGCTTATTCTCAACACTTTTACATAGAAACATTAACAAGTAGCAACTCTTTTTTTTTTTTGCCTCTAGTGTTATTGCTGGGGCTCAATGCCTGCACTACGAATCCACTGCTCCTGGAGGCTGTTTTTTCCCTTTTGTTGCTTATGATTGTTGTAGTTATTGTTGTTGTTATTGCTGTCGTTGTTGGCTAGGACAGAGAGAAGTAGAGAGATAAGGGGAAGACAGAGAGGGGGAAAGAAAGATAGACACCTGCAGACCTGCTTCTCTGCTTGTGAAGCAACCCCCTCTCCCCCCGCAGGTGAGAAGCCAGGTGCTCAAACTGGGATCCTTACACCAGTCCTTGTGCTTCGCGCCATGTGCACTACCGCCGAGCCCCCAAGAAGTAGCAACTCTCTTACATCCCAAAAGGTATTTTTCACCTGACTTTGTGATATGTTTTGTATTCTGTGGGATCTACACCTCTAATAACAGTTGACTTAAATGGTAACAGGATTTAAATTTGTTCTTCTTTTAAAAAGAGTTTTCAGACAAGTAGAACCTGAACTGGAATTGGCTTATTGCACCAAAGTAAAAGACTCTGGGGTGGGTAGGGGGGAGAATACAGGTCCTAGAAGGACAACAGAGGACCTAGTGGGGGTTGTATTGTTATATGGAAAACTGAGAAATGTCATGCATGTACAAACTATTGTATTTACTGTTGAACGTAAAACAATTCCCCAATAAAGACATTAAAAAAAAAAAGTTGTCAGTAATGGAGACAGTGTTCTACTTTCATCCAATGGAGAGCAAATGTGGATATTCCTGTGTCCTCTAGCTGATAATAGTGAATCTTTGTGTGAAATTTTGCTTATTAAAAATGAGTAGTATATCAGGGAATATAATTTTATATTCCCAGTCACACACATATAATATTCTTTATGTAGACAATGTATTGAGGAAACAGTGCTGTAATTTTTCCATGAAATATAAATGCCAAACTCATGCATAATTTATATAACATAAAACCAACAGACCATGTAGTTTTGGTGTTTAATTATGACTCCTTGGTTGAGTGCCATTAATCAGTCCAATCAGTGTCTAAAATGTCCTATTTCTATCTACAAATGAACACCTAAGTGTAGATATTTAAATAATTTTAATTGGGATGTGCTTTTGTACAAAGCATTTTTCAGCCTAAGTGTAATAGATGGGATTTAAAAGCAAATAATCATATGAGTGAGTAAAATAATATATTTTTTCTGAGAATTTTAGAGATAGAAAAGTATAATTTTAACCATCTTGACTTTTTTTTCAAACAAAACTTTCTGTTGCTTAGTTTGTGATTTTATTATTAGTATTTTTAAAGAAACCTTCTTAAGTTGCTCCTTTAGAACTGATAAACTGGAACCTGGTTAAGCACACAAGGACCCAGGTTTGAGCTCCCAGTCACCACCTGTAGGGGGAAAGCTTTATGAGTGGTGAAGCAGTGCAGTAGGTGTCCCTCTGTCTCTTTTCCTCACTATCTCCCCCTTCCCTCTCAATTTCTGACTGTCTCTAGGCAATAAATAAAGATAATTTTAAAAATTAGAATTGATAAACTTAGAAGGGACTTCATGATCAGTTTGATTGTATATTAAGATATTCAACCCTATGGATATCTAAAAGCTATAGCAACCTCTCAGTCATCACTATTGTCACTTGCAGTGGCAGGACGCAGAAAAAGGAGGTTTGGCGCAGAAAGGGAATTCACCTTTATTTGCACTGGCACCTCAGAGTTGGGTGAGAGAGCAGCAGTTTGGGCCACGTGGAGGTAGCAAAAATGGCCACCTCCCGCAGCAACCTTCCCTGCGTCTAATCACCGAAGTGAAAAGCAGGCAAGAGAGAAAGGGGCAGAAGAAGGAGGGCTTTTATGGGAATAGCTCTCCCGAAAATGGGAAGGGGGAGGAGTAACCAAAGCACTCCAACTATCACGGGGAATTGACAGTGGCCCTGAGGGCATAACATGACAGATGTGACTGCATCTGCACAATTTCCCAGCAGTCTATGGAACATTTCTCCTCCTCCTCCTCTTCCTTCTTCTTCTATATCTGGTTTACAGTGAGACTATGGCTTGAACCTGGGAATGTTGGTGCCTCAAGCATGATAGTATTTTTGCATAATCATTGTGCTATCTCCACAGCCCTATGGAATAATTTAAGGGCTAGAAGGAATAGCTTCTTCATGAGGCTACACATATTTATATGGTAAGCATTGCCATTAAATTGCTCAAAAGTAGATTGAAAACCTGAGTTTAGCTTTGCTCCTAACACAGAGAAACAGCCTTGTCATCTGTAAAGACAACCATTGTCTTCTGTCTGATATGGAACAAGCACAGTCAGAGGTTGCTCTAAGCTGTGTCCATCCCTCTGGCAGCAGAATCACCTCCCACCCATCACTGTACCTTCTCGCTTAACTCTTTGTTCTGAAGTTCCTCTGCACAGCACATTGCAGTATTGCACTGGACCTCAGTCTGCTTTACAAATATCTTCTGGTAATTTCGTCCATAAATGTGTTTCAAATGCCAAGTAGCTTGTCAGTTTCAAGCAAAACACTATTAATACTGTTGCTTCTTATTTCCCAATAACTCTATTCACTTCAGACATTTTAATAATTGCCAGATAGATGAATACATATCTCTATTGCACAGTAGTTAACAGCATGGATTTTAAGTTTAAATTTAGTTTACTGATAGCTTTGTCACCACTTACAGACAAAGGTGTACAGACAGGTTATTTAGACTCTCTTAAACTAGAACTTAGGTTCTTCATCTATAAACCAAGATGTCAATATAATTTCCTTTTTATTATTGGGTAGAGAAAGAGAAACTGAGAGGGGAGCGGAATATATATATAGAGAGAGAAGCAGAAAGACACCTGTAGCTCTACTTTACCACTTATAAAACTTTCTCCCTGTAGGTGGGAGCCATGGAGCTTGAACCCAGGTCCTTGCACACTGAAATGTTTGCGCTCAACCAGGTGCACTCCCAGGCTCCATCAATATACATCTATATGTCTTAAGATCTAGTGAGGATGAAATTTTAAGACAGACATGGTCTTCAAATTTATGGAACTTTCACATTGGTAGGGAAGACACACAATAAACAGGTCACTAAATACCTACATATTTTAGACAGAGGCCAAAAAGAAAAAATTGCTCTGATTGAGAATACCAAGAAAGTGGAACTTAGTCTTAAAGTGGGGTGGGAGCGCTGAAGGGAGTTCTGGAGAGGACTTCTGGAAAAGGCCTCTTTTAAATTTTGAATGTAAAGATGAGGAGAATGCCCAGAGCAGATGGAGAGAAAACAGACTAGAGGCAGAACAGGAAAGTAGCTAAAAATAGATTACAAGAATGAAATGGTCATTCAGAAAGAAGCATTGCAAAGCTAAAAACAGAATTGTATGGACCATGAAAGTCTGGATTTGACTCTAAGTTCAATGGGAAACCACTGGGGAATTTTTAAGAGAGTGGCAAGATTTTATTTCTGTTTGTATGAAATTACTCATATTATTCTATGATAATTTGCAAAAAAGAAAAAGGATAGGCCATTTAAGACTCCTATTATAATAATCCAAGCTGGGAATGGCAGTGATTTGGACTTAGTAGTGGAGATGCAAGAAAGAAGGGCTTGAAATACATTACTAAAATAGTGAAGTCAAATCTTACTGTGGTATTAATGGGAAAAGTAAGTATTGTTGTTGACATCTATATATATATATATATATTATATATACATGTATATATGTGTATATATACATATATATATATATATATATATATATATATATATATATATATATTCATACCCATAAAGATTACCAGTCAGTTTAAAGTATCCTCAAATAGGAATGTGGCAGAGTGATATTTTAATTATTAACATTAACTATTTTTTTAGTAATTGTTCAAATCTTAAAAACATAACATATCCCCCCTTACATAATAATTCACCAGACCCTATAGTAAGACTTTTAAAAATCTAAACAAACTACCAAGAAAACCTTAACTTTAAAAACATACATTTTTGGGAGTCGGGAGGTAGTGCAACGGGTTAAGCACACAAGGCGCAAAGCGCAAGGACTGGCTTAAGGATTCCATTTGAGCCCCTGGCTCCCCAACTGCAGGTGAGTCACTTCACAGGCAGTGAAGCAGGTCTGCAGGTATCTATCTTTCTCTCCTCCTCTCTGTCTTCCCCTCCTCTCTCCATTTCTCTCTGTCCTATCCAACAACGACGACATTAATAACAACAATAGTAACTACAACAACAGTTTAAAAACAACAACAACAAGGGCAACAAAAGGGAAAATAAATATAAAAAGCATATTTTTAAAAAAACATACATTTTTTAATGGTGATTTACAAGATCTTGGAAACAGAGTTGGCAGTCAGCTGAGGTAAAGAACAAACACCTCATCACAGACCCCTGCAAGCGTCAACCCGGCTTTGACCTAGCACGTTATGATTGGGCCCTCCTCAATCACTGCCGGTGCGCTGCTATGTTCCACCGCTGGGGAGCCAGAGACGACCGGAACTGCCCCTGTGGCTACAGACAGACTATGACCCACATAGTCAACGACTGTGACCTCTCCAGATTCAAAGGAGGCCTTGAAACTTTACATCAGGCTCAACCTGACGCTGTTAACTGGCTACGGAAGAAGAGCAAACACTAGAAGAAGAATTGGATAGTAGGTGTAGAATTCCATACCACTCCCACTATAAAAGTTCTTTTGCCCCTCCGCCTACCAGAGGTAACCATTATAGTTCTCCCAAGGTAATAGATATATGCTGGGAAGAAATATATATATAGGGGGCAGGGTGGTAGTGCAGCAAGTTAAGCAAAACTCAAGGACCAGCATTAAGGATCCCAGTTTGAGCTCCAGACTCCCCACAAGCATGAAGCAGGTCTACAGATGTCTGTCTTTCTCTCCCCATCTGTCTTTCCCTCCTTTTACAACAACAGCAGCAACTATGAAAAGGGGAACAAAAAATGGAAAAAATGACCTCTAGGAGCTGTGGATTTGTAGTGTAGGCACAGAGCCCCAGCCATAACCCTGGAGGCAATATGTATATGTATATGTATACGTATACGTATACGTATATGTATATGAATGCCTATTTTTATTCACTTCAAAGGCCCTGCCTTCGCTTCTTTTCTAAGTCACACCTACACCTATTACTACTTCTGAGTATCCTTCCTTTTTTCCTCTTCCCTTTCATATAAGAAAAACTGCTCCAGGGGGTCCGGCGGTGGAGCAGTGGGTTAAGCGCATGTGGTGCAAAGCGCAGGGACCGGCGTAAGGATCCCGGTTCGAGCCCCCGGCTCCCCACCTGCAGGGGAGTGGCTTCACAGGCGGTGAAGCAGGTCTGCAGGTGTCTATCTTTCTCTCCCCTTCTCTGTCTTCCCCTCCTCTCTCCATTTCTCTCTGTCCTATCCAACAACGAACTGCGTCAACAAGGGCAATAATAATAGCCACAACGAAGCTACAACAAGGGCAACAAAAGGGGGAAAAAAAATGGCCTCCAGGAGCGGTGGATTCATGGTGCAGGCACCGAGCCCAGCAATAACCCTGGAGGAGGAAAAAAAAAAGAAAAACTGCTCCTGACTTCCTCAAGTATCCTCCAGATTCTCTTTCCTCTCAAGGACAGTATAAAAACAAAGATTCCTGGTTACAGAAGCCCTGGGAACTGGAGTTCAGAGCCCTTTAGTCATCTTCCCTTGCATTCCCCCTCCCCCAGCCCCCTGGAAGTATGGACAAAAATTCTTTTTGAGGTACAGAAGGAAGGAGTTATGACTTATGTAATGGCTTCTTCAATGGATGTGGACATTGGCTGGTCGATCCTTCAGACACACACACACACACACACACACACACACACCTATCTCTCACCTTCTCCTAGGGCTCTGGAGAGGTGAGGTTCCAGGGCATGTTGTAAGGTCATTTGCCTAGGGTGGTCAGGATGGGTTTTGTTCATAGTAGCATTTGGAACTTGATGGCTGAAAGGCAGTAAGATAGAAAGCAGGACAAAATGTCTAATAAACAGGAACCAAAGAGTAGGAATAAAACCAGTAAGGATAGGGACCCCCTAAGGTGGAAAAAAAGCTAGAATGCCTATCTTAGATATATTCCTGGGAGCCTGGAACTTCAGTAATCTTTGAGCTTGATGCTAATGTTGGCTAGTGATGCAAAAGAGAGAGATAGAGAGGGAAAGGGAGAGAGAGAGAGAGATGACCCAGGAACCAAGCTCGTGGTGGCGAGGCAATTCAAATCTTTATTTATCAAGAGCCTCAGAGTCAGGTAGTAGCACACCTAGTTAAGCCATGTGGGCAAACTGCAATGGCAGACGTCAGCCTCCCAGTCTGCATGTGCACTCCTCCAGGTCGGAACACGGAAGAGCCAAGTCGGAAATGGAAGTAAGTGGCTTGACATTACCATACATGGTTAGGAAAGGGGCGGAGAAAAGTGAAAGGGGGCTGGGAAAGGTAGGGACTTCCTTAGCAACTGTTGCCAGGGGGTTAACTGGTAGGATTAATAATACCCTGTGGTCTTGAGGGTAGAAAAAGAATATATTAAATGAGCAGAATGGGTAGGGGAATAGGGTGGAGGCCTTAAGTTACTTGATAATCAGCAGAAGATTGATATGTAGATAATAAAAGGACGGGTATCAAGGAATGCAGGGTGGAGCAGGGGGAGCTGGCTTAATGTTTTAAGGAATTCTGGGCTCCTGGAAGCAGAAAAATGCAGGGTACTTTGTGAGATAGGGAGTCTGATAAGGGCAAACCTTTGGGGTCCTTGTGTCCTTCCTCGCTCAACCTCTCAGTAGAGAGAGAGACTGACAGGATAGACGCACCCCTCAGGTCAAGTCCTACCAAGCTCTACCACATCCTCACAATTTCCCTACAATGCTAACATGGAGGTGAACTAGAAATTCTGTTTGGGAGGATGGTGTCAGAGTGGAGAATACAACTTGACAGCTGAGTTAGGGCAGAGAGTGGCTCCCAAACTTTATATATATGTAGTGGTCCAGGAGGTGGAACAGTGGTAAAGCTTTGAGTCAAGCATGAGTCCTAAGTTCAATCCCCAGCAGCACATGTACCAGAGGGATGTCTGTTTCTTTTTCTCTCCTCCTATCTTTCTCATTAACAAATAAATAAAATATATATATATAAACATGATTACCTGTTTACCACATTGATCTGACTTGGGACCTATATATATATTCATATTTATGAATATGAGTATGGGAGCCTGTATAACCTCTGAGTCCCTCTCAGTCTAAGCTCACGGACCAGGGTCACAAATGGGAACACTCTAGGCTGTATACATTACAAGACTAGTTTTTCCTTGGGTGGCAGAGAGCTGAATGACTCAGCATCCCTTTGGAGTAGGGCAGTCCTTACTATTGCTAGTTTATAATAAGAATAAGGTCCTGGAGAGGGCCACAAAATGGCTAATGATGACATTCCTGATGGAAGTGACCAGTGATGGTAAAGAAAGGGATCTTTTAGAAGTCTAGGTCCATAGTACCGATGTGATCCTTTATGAAGAGTGGCAGATATCAGTAATGATCCCCTAATACCTAGTATTTTTCTCTTTTTTTTAGTACCAGGACCTCTGACTTTTAGCTGATTGACTGCCCAGTTAGACACTACATTTCCTACCTGATTTGCAGCTAGGTTCTAAGCAATAAAATTTGTGGTTCATGGTTGACAAGGTAAAAACAAAATTGGGCTTTATTTGAAAGGATTACTATAAAGGGTAAGAGAAATATATTATAGTGGGTTAGGGTGAATTGTTGTAATAAGCAGAACATAGTGACCATAAGACTAGCAAGTGTTAGGCAAATAAAGTTTTCTTTCATAAAGACAAAGGCAAGACTAGAAATAACAAGGTGTTGAGAGGTAAGATGAAAGATGACAAAATTAGGCATAGTTAGATAGTGATTTTACCCTGAGTCCAGCCTACTTCCTAGGGAAAACCTTTAAGGACAAGCTGTGTGCCGGCTTAGACTGTGGACAGACCAGAGTTCAGAGGCCTAAGAGGAGGAAACCTTAATCAATACTTGCTCAGCAACTACCTTTTCCCTATACCAAACAGTTAATCATTTAGGAGGTAAAGTGTGGGAATTTGGAAAGTCTCTGTCTGATCTTAGCATACATAAATTGAAGAGTACCCTTACATTTCATCCAAATCATGAAAATGCAAGGTACTTGGCAGTAGGCAATTTTCCCAGGATGTAAAAGTGCAGGAATCCATGAACTGTTGCTGTTTTTCCAGGATCACAGGGTTTAAGTAAAGTCTAGTATTGTCATGACTTTACATGGATTCTGCTTGCCTTCCACCTCTTAATTTTTCCTTCTAATGGTTGGGGCAGAGGAAAGATGTGGTGGTACTGTGCAACCATAATGGAGGGGACCGAGCTGAGTCCCTGCATGACTTTATGCAGCAGAACGCTTCTCCTTATCCCAAAGACTTTTTTTTAACCAGGGCACTGTTCAGCTCTGGCTTATGGTGGTGAAGGGGATTGAATTTGAGATTTCGGAGCCTCAGGCATGAGAGTCTCTTTGCATAACCATTATGCTATCTACCCTCAGCCTAAGAAATATATATTTGTACTCCTTTATTTTGATGTCCTCAAGTTATAGTCTCTTAGCTAGTAACTTAAAGAATGCAAATAATCTCTGCAAACAGGAAAGTTTCTGTCTTTTTGGATTATCGTTCAACCTGTCAAGCATCATCTTCAAATATGAGAAAAAAATATTAAAATGCAGAGCTTCATTATAGTGGCAAATACTTACCTTCTCCTTAGTCTATAAATGCCTGGAGCATCAAAAACTCAGTTTTGTTCTTCTTTTCCTCTGTCACACAAGAAACTAATTCTTCTTCAGCTCACAAAATGAATTTAAATTTTTCCACTCACCTAGCATTGAATCATAGGGGAGAAAGGAAAAAGGAAATTAATGCCTGCACTCATTTCTGATTAAATAATATATGCTAATGTATGTCTATTTGTGGTATTATTGGGGCTCTTAAAGAGTTGATAAAATGGCATAATGTTCTACCACTTGATTCCAATGGCCTTTAAGTCAGTGAACGATAGGCCTCCCAAGATGTTCAGACAGAACTTCCTAAGATGTGTCACTTTGGCATCTGGGTTATTTCAAGCTAAGGTCGATCAAGGTCCTACAGACTCACAGAAAACTTTTGCCATTCTCTAAATACTTCGAAAAGTGAATATGGGAAATATTACTCAGAATCAGAAATTCTACTGAAAATATTCTATTAGAGACATCTTTCTGGCTTCAACATGTTGGGTTGTTGGAAAAGTCATGATGCATTTTTCTGTTCTTTATGCAAAACATGTCATCACATTTCTTAAAGTCCAATATATAGCAGAACAAACATAATCACAGAGCACTTATTCTTTGTCGTATGAGTCACCCCTCCTCTTCATGTGAGTCCTCTTCCTCTCTAAAATTCCAGACCCTAGTCCTATTCCTTAGTTCAGGATATATATAATCTTATTTTGCCCTATTGACTCTTCACACAGGCACAGTTAAGCTTGTTCTTCTCTTGCACTAGTTTCTCTGGTGTTAATGTTTGCTAGATGAGTCTGAGAAGAGCCCAGAGAGGTAGGGGACATTTTCCTTTCTGTTCCCATATCAGTAATAGCTATCCTTATTGGGAATGTAGATATAGGAAGATAATGGAAGTTTAACCAGGAGTACTTTAAAGAACTAATTGCCACCAAACACGGCTTCTTTTATGTTATCTTAATGTGCCCATTAAAGGTCCCTCCAAAGATAGCACCCATGTGGCATACTTTGCTAAATGAACAAACTATCTGTATGTCTGTTGTTAGTAGTTCAACTTTTTAAATTCTTTAAATTTCTCAAGCAGCCCTAATAACTTAAATAAGTTATTGATTATGTTAGTCTAGTAAAAAAAAAAAAAAAAAAGTTCAATTTCATTGCATAGAAAGTCTGGTTGTTCACTTTGATCTGAACAAAGAATTGGTTAAAAGTAATCACTGTAGCCCCTTTGACTCAATGGATAATTGAATTCACTGTCTCAGTTGAGTTTTTATAATTTTTAAATACATTTGGAAAAGTTATGTATACTGGCAAACAAACAAAAAACACCTTTAATGACTTATTCCCTGCACCTCCTGATTTTTCTTTAGCTTTGTTTTAAGATTTATCCATTTATGGGGATCGGGCAGTAGCACAAGGGGTTAGGCGCACGTGGCACAAGCGCAAGGACCTGCATAAGGATCCCGGTTCAAGTGCCTGGCTCCCCACCTGCAGGGGAGTCGCTTCGCAGGCGGTGAAACAGGTCTTTCTCTCTTTCTCTCTGTCTTCCCTTTCTCTCTCCAGTTCTTTCTGTTCTACCCAACAATGACATCAACAACAACAATAATAACTACTACAACAAAACAAGGGCAACAAAAGGAAATAAATAAATATAAAATATTTTTTAAAAGATTTATCCGTTTATTTTTTTTTTTTGCTCTATTATATCCAGTGGTAAGGATTTAATTAGAGTCTTCATATGCCAAGTCCCATGTTCTACATGCTAAATCACCTCCCCCCCCAGAAGATTTTCTGGTTGTTTTGTTTGTTTTTTGTTTCTTCTTCTCCTCCTCCACTTTTTCCTTTTTTCTCTATTTATTTTCCCTTTTATCGCCCTTGTTGTTTTTTTAATTGTTGTTGTAGTTATTACTGTTGTTATCACTGATGTTGTCCTGAGATAGGATAGAGAGAATTGAATTGAAGAGAGGAGGGGAAGACAGAGAAGCAACTCCCCTGCAGGTGGGGAACTGGGGGGGGGGCTCAAACCGGCATCCTTAAGCTGGTCCTTGAGCTTCGCACCACATGCGCTTAACTCCTGTGCTACCACCCGACTCCCCCTCCTTTTTCTTTTTAACTTAAGAGCTTAATTGAGTAGTGGTTTCAGTATAGTCTTTTTTTTTTAACCACTCCCATCACCAAAGGTCTGTGTTCCCAACCCCACCCCCAAAGCTAACCACTATAGTTCTGCCACAATTTTAGATATAGGTTATTTTTTTCATTCATATGTGCAATTCTCTACATTCAACATATAAGCGAAACCATTCTGTAGTTATCCTTCACCTCCTTACTCTCTTCACTAAGCATAATCTTCTCCAATTCCAAAGGACACAGTACCATCTTTTTTATTGCTGAATAATACTCTATTGAGTATATATCCCATAGTGTTTTGACCCAATCAACTGTCGAAAGACATTTTGGTTGTTTCCAAAGAGTTTGTTATTGTGAATAAAGCCACTGTGAACATGGGGGGGGTGTGCATATATATATTGGTGCACATTTTTAAATGTGATTATAGTATGTTGTAAAATTATTTTTTACAAATCTTCCTTATTATATATCATTCTCCTTCTATAGAACAGACCCAAGAAGAAACATGAGGCATGAAGCCAAACATATGGTGACAGATAGGCCTCCCCAGAGTTCAGACTGCTCATTTCAAGATGTCTAGAACAAGTATTCCCAAGATGTGTCACCCTGGCATGTGGATTATTTCAGGTTTAGGTCTGTGGAGGCCCTCTGGGCTTAAAAAACAAACAAACAAACAACCCTGTTATCATTACCTTAACTACCTAGAAGAAGGAAGCTTACCGAGATGTAGCATTGTATCCAGAAATAGGGTGTTTTTTTTTTTATCAGAAAGACTTACCTATGTGGCAGGACAAGCTACATCTACAGAACACTAATTTATAATTCACTTTCTCCTCATCATGTGAGGCCCCTTCCTCTCTCCCTGACACCCCAGGCTCCTGTCCCATTCATTAGTTTAAGGATAAAAATCTATTCTATCTTGTTTAGTTTAGAATTTAGAAATAAGTTAAAAAAAAATTCCACATGGAAATAACTAAATTTGTTCTTTGGCTCCTGATCTTTCTGATGTTAATTTGTTATCTTGCTTAGTCCAAGAACCACATAAAGAAATGGGCTGTCATGTTTTACCTGTTAAGTATTCATAATTTCCCAAGCAAACCCTCCCTCTCCGAGTGGCTTCTGAAATGTTATACTTCAATGGATAAACTTAAGTGCTAACACTTAAAAGGATAAACTCCCCCACTGGGGATTTTATAAATTAAGAATTTCTCTGCTCCAGTCCTTGCACTCTGCAGTAATTCAAAATTATTTATTTATTTATTTATTTATAAAAAGGAAACATTGACTAAACCATAGGCTAAGAGGAGTACAACTTCACACAATTCCCACCACCAGAACTCCATATCCCATCCCCTCCCCTGATAGCTTTCCTATTCTTTAACACTCTGGGAGTATGGATCCAAGGTCATTGTGGGATGCAGAAGGTGGAAGGTCTGGCTTCTGTAATTGCTTCCCCGATGAACATGGGCATTGACAGGTCGATCCATACTCTTAGCCTGCCTCTCTCTTTCCCTAGTGGGAAAGAGCTCTGGGGAAGTGGAACTCCAGGACATATCGGTGGAGTTGTCTGTCCAGGGAAGTCTGGTCAGCATCATGCTAGCATCTGGAACCTGGTGGCTGAAAAGAGAGGTTAACATACAAAGCCAAACAAATTGTTGACCAGTCATGAACTTAAAGGCTGGAATAGTGCAGATGAAGAGTTGAGGGGTACTCCATTTTGTAGATAGTAGTAGGCATATTTAGTTATATTCCAAAGAGCCTGTGGCTATACTACTTTTTTGTTTGTTTGTTTGTTTGTTTGGCTTTTTCCTTGAGCCTGAAATCTGATATGCAGGTGGATCCAAGTTATTGTCTGGGAAGATGATGTCATAGCTGGAGAAAGGACCAGAAAGCTGGAGCAGGGAAGAGAGTAGCTCCTAATATGGGAAAGAGGTATAAATATTGTTGACTGTAAACCTTATCGATTTGATGTGATCTGGGACCCATATTCAGCTTAGGAGCCTATGTGACCTCTGCATCCCTCTAGATCTGAGCTCACATTCTGTGGTCATAAGTAGGAATGTTCCAAGCTGCCCCAATATCAGGACCCATCTTCCTCAGGTGTAGCATAGAGTATGTTATCCATCCTCCCTTCAGAGGATGGAACATTATCTACCGTTGTTGATCCAAGTTGAGGGCAAGGTCCTATGGGGGCCCACAAAGGGGCCTATTTTGTCGTTCCTCAAAATTATTTTACATATTTATTAAAAAGATACATCTCCAAAAGATTTGACATTTCTTTTTTTTTAAATATATGTACTTATTTATTTATTTATCTTTGCCTCCAGGGTTATTGCTAGGGCTCAGAGCTGGCAATCCACTGCTCCTCAACAATATTTTATCCCTCTTTGTTGCCCTTGTTGTTTATCATTGTTGTTGTTATTGCTGCTATTATTGTTGGATAGGACAGAGAAGAATTGAGAGAGGAGGGTAAGACAGAGGAGGAAAGAAAGATAGACACCTATAAACCTGCTTCACCATTTGTGAAGCAACCACCCTGCAGGTGGGGAGCCAGGGGCTCGAACTGAGATCCTTACTCAGGTCCTTATGCTTCACGTCATGTGTGCTTAACCCACTGTGCTACCGCCCAGCCCCCAAGTTCTGATATTTCTTCCTGATGCAATACATATCTAGGAAAGGCCATTTTGGTACAGTAGTACCAACAAGAGAAAATGGCACCAAAGAAAATGTTTTCTTTTTTTTTCCCTACCTATTCAATTTTAAAATCTTATTCATCATTACAAAACAAAACAAACACATTTGTATAATTAGACTGAATTTACTAATAACACCTGCTTTTGGAAATCCTTTACAAGGAAGTTTAACAAAACCAATTGACTAGTAAAGAGTTTTTTAATTTTTAAAAGAAACAAGTTTTCTATATTCTTATTTGAAGGATTAATGCTAAACTCTATAGACAGACATTCTGTGGAACTGCGGACATTATCTGAATTAGACATTGTCCAAGGTCTTTCTGAGATGATTCTTATATATTCTGTTTTTAGTATAGAACATGAAATGCAGTGGGGTAGATAGATGACACTTTGAAAGCCCTGTGTGCGTTGTTCAAAAAATCAGTTTACAACCTCTGATGTCAGTGCAGTATGTATAGTGCACTCATTTTGTAGGTCTGTGTGACAAAACTATAAGTTTGCTCAGTTACTATTCAAAGTGCTAAAACCCCAGCACCTGTTTTTACCAGAGCATGACAGACTGGGCAATAAACAATCACTCACTTGAAAGAATGGCTGGCCTATAACAAAGATCACATGTGTCATTAGCAAAGTGATTGGCCCCTTAAACAGTATTCTTAACTGAAGTGGGTACAAGATACACAGTGAAATTGTTAAGTTCATATAGAGAGGTATTTCACTCTTCCTCATATATCAAAGGGATGTAAACAGTCTTTGTTAGCTGCATCCCACTGGACATGTTTCCAAAATTCACCGAGATCATTTTCTCTTTTTTTAAATGGAACCAATATTAACAATGAAAATTAAATCAGGTGATGTAGACCTGGTATCTAGCATTGTACTAGGCACCAAAGCGGATACCCATTTAGTGCTAATAATTGTTCTATTTCACCTGAGTGAAAGTAAAATTATTTTACTTAGTATGTGGTTCTAAAAGAAAGCAGTACATTTTTGTAATGTGCATAATGTTTTTGTCTAAGCATATAAATTTCTTCTCTCCTCTTTCAGAAGACTAGGAGATAGGAGAGCACAATATATGACCACAAAAAAAAAAAAAAGAAGAAAAAAAAAAAAACTGCATCCATATATTTAACCTTCCAGAAATCCCCTTCCCTCACTAACCTACTCCAAAGCTTTGTTGTGTTCTGCACATTGATCTTGATTTGACTTGGCCTCTGCATGGGGCATCTGCAGGGCTTTTGTTTCTCTACCTATTGAGTCTCCTTTTGAGTCAGAGAAAGAAAAGATTTGGAGTTCTCACCAAAACAACTTTTTTCTCAGCAGTTCACAACATTGGACAAGAACCAGTTTGCCAACTTCATTTATGTCCAGTAAGATTACTGTTTAGAGTTTTGCATTAACTTAATGACTTTTCTTTCTGTAAATAAGTCTTAAACTTATTTACTCACAAAAAAACTCACAAAAAAAAATAAAAGAATGTGAAGCATAATCCCAGTGGAGCCTGATTGAGAATGTTAGAGACAGGGTGGAGAAGAATACAAAACTGAAACCTAAACTTACACCGCGTGTTTCATTTTAGAGTAATAATTAATCAAAAAACATACTAAATGTCAGGTTTCCTTTGATTATTATGCTCCTAGCCAGGAGGTCGCTTTTCATTGTTTCTCAGGATGATCCTGAATAGCGATATTGTCCAACTCTAGTTGAGGAGAGAAACTGGTTGCTATCAACTCTGACCACAAGAGATGTAAAATAACAGACTCCAAGTTTTCTTTCAGAATCGTAGGCTTTGTTTTTCTGCAAACTATAAAAAGAAATCTTTTTTGTTGCTGCTATTTTGCTGTGTTGGGTGGCTAGTATTGCTTTCATTCAGCCTGGCCTTGAGAGAAAAAGCTTCATCCGCATACCTATTAGCAAAGAAAAAAGGTCTTAGAATCCCGGCACAAAAGAATTCTGTGGAGGTGCCCTGCCCTGGGTTTACATGCCTTCCTGGTTCCTCAGGTGACCTGTGATTAATAGCAAACGTTTAAAAGAATTTCCTCCTGAAGAAGATGGTGGGATTAAAGCAGAATCCCAACAACTCCTGAATTTTGAATGGAAAAAAATGTATATTTAGCACTAAAAGGCATGGGGTATTTTCTCTAAAATAAACAACCCGGGATCTGCCTTAATAAAGTCATTGACAGCTTCCTTCTTACCCAGTCTCACCCACCTGCAACTAAAAAGAGGCCTGGTTTGCACAGCTGTTCCCAAAGAACTGAATAACAAAGGCTGAAGCTTTAACTTAAATTTGAAAAACAAAAGTCAACAAGTAGGAAAAAAAAAATCACAAAGATCAGGGAAGTAAACAAAGAAGCAGGAAACTTGGGGAGGTCAGATAAAAGAGTTTACTAAACTCCAGAGAGCTCAGAGGACACCCCACCCCACTGCTAGAAATTGGAGTCTGATAAAAGGCTCCAGTCCTGCAGGATCTCAGAGTGAAGATCCAGACAGCAGGGAGAAATCCTTTGCCCAGGGCTGTGGGGCGGAAAAGACATCAATTTCTTGAGAGCACTTGAAGCTGAAGATCAATTTGGTTCTCACTATGAAAACCTAGGGCCAAGTGAGGGAGAACTTCAAAAAAAAAAATGACTGCCTGATATTACTTCTCCTTTTAACTTTTGCAGTCTGCCTTAGGGTATGTTTCAGTCCTAGGGAGGAGGTGGGGTCTGGGAAAAAACAGAAGGACATGATATTTCATGCACAGCCCCTTCATTTAAAATATTCTTCCGGTCTTATTTTTTTTTACCCTATTTAAATACAAAAGAAAAAACAATGGTGTCTTACAAGTAAAAACCTCTTGGGAAAATAAGCAATATGTAAATGTAAGCTGTTCATTATTTGTAAATGACCAATTTCTCAAAATAGTTGAAGTATCTCAAAAACTATTGAATTCATAGAAACTATGAAAATTAGAACATTAAGAGTCAAAGAACAAGATGATAGGATCTACTCACTCCCCACCCCTAGAAATAAGGGTTGAAAGGAGGAGAATAATCCTACAAAAAAGATTGAACAGGATTCCCCCTTGACCAAGCCAGGTGTCATATGCACATCTAAAGTTTTTTCAGATCTTTATTTATTGTTTTATTTATTTATTTATTTATTTAGTCTCCAGGGTTATTGCTGGGGCTCAGTGCGAATTCACTGCTCCTAGAGGCTGTTTTTTTTTTTCCTTTTGTTGCCTTTGTTGTAGTTATTATTGTTGTTGTTGCATAGGACAGAGAGAAATGGAAGAGAGGAGGGGAAGACAGAGAGGGGGAGAGAAAGACACCTGCAGACCTGCTTCACCGCTTGTGAAGCGACCCCCCTTGCAGGTGGGGAGCCAGGGCTCAAACCAGGATCCTTATGCTGGTCCTTAAGCTTAGCACCATGTGTACTTAACCCACTGCACTACCGCCTGGCCCCCTACTTTATTTCTTTTGTCAGCAAGGTTACCATTAGGCCTCTGTGCCTTCACTCCCATCAGTTTTGTTTGTTTTTTTAGAAAGAAACTGAGAGACAGGGAGACAGACAAAAAAAGAGACTATTGGGGGCCAGATGGTAGCACAGCGGGTTAAGCACACATGGCACGAAGTGCAAGGTCCAGCTTCAGGATCCCAATTCGAGCCACCATTTCCCCATCTGCAAGGGAGTCGTTTTACAAGCGCGAAAGCAGGTCTGCAGGTGTCTCTCTTTCTCTCTCCCTCTCTGTCTTCCCCTCCTCTCTCTATTTCTCTCTGTCCTATCCAACAGCAACAGCAATGGCAACAATAACAACAAAAAAGGTAACAAAATGGGAAAAATGGTCTCCAGGAGGAATGGATTCGTAATGCAGACATTGAGCCTCACCAATGACCCTGAAGGCAAAAAAAGAAAAAAAAAAAAAAAAAGGGCTATTCACCAGGTCCTTGTGCATGGTAAAGTGTATACTCTGCTAGGAGCCATCTCTAGCCTCATAATTCCCCCTCCCTCACCAATGAAGATCTTTTAAACAAGTGGAGACATCCTATTTGAACTTCAGTAGTCAACAGGGTGTCAAAATTAGGAGACTAGATAAGATTCGGGACAAAATTAAAATAGGGTAGCATGTTGTCTTAGGGCTGTGCACAGTAACAGAACCAATAAGAAGTGCATGCACAGATGGGAAGAAACTTATTATAAGGAATTGTTTCATGAGATTATGGAGGATGGTAAGCCTAAATACTGACAAGTTGGAGATCCAGGAGAACTGAAGGAGGGAAGCTGCTGGGCATTCCTTCTTACTCAGAGGTCAGTCTTTGTTCTATTCAGATCTTTGACAGATTGAATGAGACTCACCCACATTATGGAGGGCAATCTGTTCTATCCAGAGTTCATTCATTTACATATTAAACTCAGCAAAATACCTTCCCAGAAACATTCGGAATAATATATGACTGAATGTTTAGGAACCTGTGACTCAGTCAATTCCCTACATAAAATTATTCACATTATCTTTTCCTTATTACAAGTTGCATCACTGGTTGCGCTCAAAACCATCATAGTTACACAGTCAGACTTTATGTATGAAGATGCATGCTTATTTCTTGATTCACTTTTGAAATTAATTATTGAATTTCCAGTGAGATGTGATAACCTGAATATACTTCTTTGCCTCCATTCTTACTAAACAAAATGTACAAACACATAGAAACAAGAATACATAGAAAATAACAACAGAGGGACTGGGCGGTGATGCACTTAGTACAACACACACACATTACCATGTGCAAGGACCTGGGTTCAAACCCCCAGGTCCCACCTGCAATAGGGAAGCTTTATGAGTCATGAAGCAGTACTGCAGGTATCTCTCTGTATCTCTATCTTCCCCTTCCATATGAATTTCTATCTGTCTCTGTCCAATAATTAAATAAGGCTTCCTGCCTTATAAAGTCTTTTTAAAAAGAAAGAAAATAACAACAGCAAGATAGCTTTTCTGAGAAGGTACCTGTTTTGCTGTGTGCATGACCCAGATTTGAGACTAGCCTCCACCTCAATAGGGGAAGCTTCATTGTTGTACCATCTTTCCCACTTTCCCTGTCTCCCTGTCTCTCTCTGTCTGAAAAGAAAATTGATCTGTAATGCTGAAAACTCGCTAGGGCAAAAAGAAAATTACAACAATGATAGTGATGTTATAAGAATGGAAAATAAGCTGGATCAAGGTTAGACAGTGGTGCACTGGATTAAGTGCTCACTTGACAGTGTTCAAGGACCTGGGTTTAAGCCCCCTCCCCCCCCCCACCTACCCCTGTTCTCACCTGTGAAGGGTAGGTGGGGAGGGGAGGAGCTTCACAGATGGTGAATCAGTGCTGCAGGTGTCTCTCTTTCTCCATCTCTTATTTCCCCTACCCCTCTCAATTTCACTTTGCTCTATCAAATTAATTACCTAGTCTACAAAAGAAACATAATCATATAAAAAACAAAAGCTGAAGCAAAAAAAAAAAATTACTTCTCCCAGAAAACCGAAGAATGTCCCAGCAGTTAGACCTCGGAAAGAAGGGCCATGATCTCCAAATTGTGCAGAAAACAGGATTAGTTCTTGAAAATGTGGTATCAAAATAAATCAGATCTTTAAATCAATTCCTCCCAATTCATGCAACTCATGTCACTTCTTCCCACTAAAGACTGGGGGTTTTCTCCTTGAGAAATTGAATCAAAGCAAATAGTTGAGGGAAATAGGTAGGCTGGAGGAACAGCATGGAGAGGAGGGTGTGTGTCAGAATGAAAACTAGGATTCAGTGAGAAATACCAATCTCCAATGTCCTTTTTCTATTTTATTGCTAGAAAGTGCAACCTAGATACAAGCCTCAAGCAAGAAATAAAATAATCATTCTCTATAGAGAATCTGATGAACTCCAAAAAAGGGGTGGGGAACCCACAGAAACTCACAACTAAAGGTTCCCTAGAGAAAGAGCCAAGTTTCAATCTAACATCCACCAACAAAAAATCAGCTGTTGACAGGCTGCACAAGGAGCTTTCAATCAGCAACAAAGTATTAATGCCTGACTATTAAATAGCAAAAGACAGTCAAGGATCATTTGGCATGGATGATGTACAAGAAGCAGACAAAAATGTCATAAAGAAAATTCTGGTATCCTAAAGTGACAAGTAAAAATCTATTACATCTTTAAAACATAAAGAGGATGCATTTTTAAAAGTAGTAGAATACCAGCACTGTTGGAATTAAAATATGATAGAAATAAAAATGTTGGTAAAGAGCAAAATTGAACCTGGAATGCAAAGTTGAAGTTGACCCAAAGGAAATAAAACCACCAATAAGTTAACAATAAAAATTTAAAAAGAAGTTGGGGTAAATAGAATCAGCAAGAAAGTTTGACTTTCAAGTGACAGGAGTTCCAGAAGGAGAAAATAGATAAGAGGAAATTATCAAAGAGGAAAAATACCAGGAAAAGTTCCCAGAACTGAAGGAGGCACTGTTTTCAGGTCAGAGAACCTAGAAGCTCAGTGAACATCCAGCCAAATTAACACTAATTTACAAACACACGCCCCCACCCCTGAGGTATAATATAGAAATACTTCAGGATATTATCAATAAAATGATCATGAAAGCTTTCATAAGGAAAAAAAAGCCAATCACATTTGAAGTAATAATGAATAAAAATAGTATTAAATGTTCAACCCAGGTGTTAGGTACTCTTTATTGGATCTTAATAGGAACATAAATTATATGTACCAAGAAAAATTGAAACCAAGTAAATGCCTGATGAGTTTAAATACATTAAGAGGTTTACACCTTGGTGAAAGACATTGCCTATGTTTTAACATATACTAACATAAGCTTTTTAAAATGTATTCAATCAAAAGTTAATGTTTAGTGAGGCTCACCTATGTGCTGAACATTTACTATTGAGTTGCTTAAAATTATTTTACTCTATGCATGATTTTCCTCCTTGGGAGCTAAAATGTTTAAGGTTTCTTTAAAATCACTAATTTTTTGTGTATTAATTAGACATTATAACCTGTGATATAATGGTCAGTTAAAATCTATTATTTTAGAAGGGAAAAGCCCCAAGATTCATTTTCTAAATTTAGATCAAGTCAGCTTAAGTATTTCTCTTTCTCAATTTGACGGTATACTCTCGTATCACAAAGAAAAATGTTAATAGTTATCTAAAAGAGTTATCTACCTCCTGCTGATGGTTTCAGGGAAAATAAGACTTGTGCGGTTCCTCTCAAGAGAGGAAAGTGCACTTACAAGATATAATGACATTCTGAAGTATTAATGTATCCTGGCCCTATTCGTTCCCAAATTCAGGAAATTTAATATAATTTCACCACTGCCAAATAATAATAATAATGATTATGGCACAACGAGGACATAAAGGGGAATAAATTTCAAATCTCTTAGCATAGTCAGTGTACTTGTTAGTGTACGTTTCAACCCAAGCATGACAGCTGGTTACCAAATATGGACTAAATGTGTCTCCCCTAAAATACACTTACTGAATCCGTAATGTGATGGGATTTGAAGGTGGGACTTCTGATAGGTAACTAGGTTGTGATGGTGGAGCTTCCATGATGTGTTAGCAACCTTAATAAAACGGATTTTGATTGGTTTCTCTGCTTTCCTATCATGTGAAGATACAAAAAAGTGCCTGTCAGTAAGTCAGGAAGTGAGTTCTCCCCAGACACTTAATCTGCCCTAGTCTTGGTCTTGGTCTTGGTCTTGGTCTTGACCCAGCACTCCAGAACTATGACATATATACATATTTTTATTTGTTTGTCTGCTGAAACTTTTCAATCTATAGTATTTTTGTTACAACACCCTGAAATAATAGATGACCTAAATCAAGAACTTAAGTCTCAGTAGTGACCTACTGGTGTTTAAATCAGGAAATCCATACACTAGACACAAGTCAATAGAAACTTATGCTTTCTGTGATTCATATTTCGTCAATACGAGAACCTTTTCTGTTTAACATAGTGAATGTTGTAAATGACATCTCATTATAGAAACTAGTGGAATCTAAGATATGTTGTTTAAAGAATAGACTACAGTCATTTGCCTCGATATATAACCTGCACCCTTAAGAACACCTGAGGCTTGACTGATCAAATGAACCTGTAAAATCAACTATTAAGTCATAAGATTTCTCCTTGCCTCATACCTAGTCAAAGGACACAAGACTGCCACTGGATGATGTATTGTCTTTGTCAAATAAACATTTCCTATGAAGAAGTAGAGCATTTCAAAAGGACAGAGAGCCAGGTCTTCATCAATCCTATAAAACAATTTGTATAAATGTTGAGCCTGATTTGTAACAAATATTTTAATAAGGTCTACATTTATGGCATAATTTGTGGAGAATAACTCAGTTTTGTAGTGGTTACTACCATTTACTAAAGTAATCAAAGCTTGTACAAGATGAAATTGACTTAAATTTAGTTATCATAAAAGACACAGTTTAGTTGACAGAGAGTGAGGATTCCTGGAGGAATTTTGCAGCCATGATAAGGAAATGACAGCATAGGATATTTGGACTATAGTTGGGGGTTACTAGTGATATGAGCATGCTAATGGAAGCTACTGTGGATTTGTGAGTACATCAAGAAACCATATCTGATGATCTCAGTAAGTAACAGAAATGACTTCTACCAATCAAATGCCAGAGACTTCCTCCTTCCCAAGAGTGATGATACTGTTTTGATGCAGTCAGGAAATTACTTGAGTTAAAACTTAAAGTGCTGTTTTGGCCAGGAATTGACTAAAATTATGGTTAATGCCATAGAAAAGAAAGTTCTCTAAATATTAAATTGGTATTTAGGGGGAAATCTAAAAATTATATTTTCATGCAAACCTCAGTTTTGAGTTTTGAGAAATTAGTACTAAATGCCATGCAAGGAAGAACAGTGTTGCATCTCTCAATTTTTCTAACACCTTTTAAGACTTGTCAGCTCTTTATATTTTTCTTCACAGCAGCTCTTTAGGAATGACTCCAGTGTCCCCTAAGACTCTGCTTTGAGATCCAGAATCTGGTCTAAAGATCAGTAGATAATTAGGTCTTGAGGAAATGTCTATTTAAATCAGAATTGAAAAGCAACTTGTTAAGCATGTAGCTTAACCGTCTATAGCAAATACCACACACTGGGTGATTTAAACAATGAAAGCATATTCCTCACAGTTCTGGAGGCAAGGAAATCCCAAGATCAAGGTCCTGGCAGATTCATTGCCTGGCAAGAGCCTGCTTCCTGGATTATAGAAACTATGTTTCACTCTATTCCTCACAAAGCAGGGAGAATTTCTGTCTCTCATGTCTCTGTCTCTAAATTCGTCTTTCCTTTTACCCTATGGATGGTCTGTCTTTCTATCTATCTACTAATATATCTATGTGGCAAACCTTTTTACTCTATTGTCTGTCTGTCTATCACCTTTGCTGCAAAAGACCTGTTTCCATTGACCCTGGGTTTAGGACTCCAGATGTTACAAAGCTGCCTATTAGCTGCTCTAGAAAAACCACTGGATAGGAAAGGGAAGCACAGAGGTCCTTCAAAGATCACTGGACCCCTCAAACTTCTATTCCTTCTTGAGGGTGACCCTTCCCCAGAGATCAGGCCATGCAGAATAGAGTCCCCGGGGACCAGGCGGTAGCTCAGTGGGTTAAGGGCACTTAGTGTGAAGCAAAAGGGCCAGTGTAAGGAACCTGGTTCGAGCCTGCGGGTCCCCACCTGCAGAGGGGTCGCCTCACAAGCGGTGAAACCTGTTTACAGGTGTCAATCTTTCTCTCCCCCTTTCTGTCTTCCCCTACTCTCTCGATTTCTCTCTGTCCTGTCCAACAACAATTACAGCAATAACAACAATGATAAACAACAGGACAACAAGAGGGGAAAAATAGCCTCCAAGAGCAATGGATTCCTAGAGCCCCAGTGATAACCCTGGAGGCAAAAAAAAAAATAAAACAATAAAACAGAGGCTCCTCTTCCCCCACAATTCTGCTAGAGATCAGGGGTCATCCATCTCCTTGAGAAGGTTCCCCTCCTCTCCTAAGAAGTAGCTCTACAAGAAGGCACACAGAGGGAGTCATGCCATAGCACAGGGGGCTAAGCACACGTGGCACAAAGCAAAAGGCCAGGCATAAAGATTCTGGTTCGAGCCCCCGGCTCCCCACCTGAGGGGAGTCGCTTGTGAAACAGGTCTGCAGGTGTCTTTCTCTTCCTCTCTCTGTCTTCCCCTCCCCTCCTCTCTCCATTTCTCTCTGTCCTATCCAACAACAATGACATCAATAGCAACAATTTATTTTTTAAAAATTTATTTTTTAAAAAATTTATTTTTTAAAAAATAAATTTTTTAAAAAGGCACACAGATCAGGGTCTACGTGGGCAAAACCCAAAGCAGCCAAGTCTAAAGGATCTAGGTCTGGTTCTTCTCCCAAACCACCAGTTTCCACAATGTGCAGATTTTTTTTTTCAAGGTGTACACTCCAATAAGTGAGCTACTGGGGGAGTTGGGCGGTAGCAAGTACACATGGCAAGAAGCACACAGACCAGCATAAGGATCCAGGTTCGAGCATGCGGCTCCCCAGCTGTAGGGGGGTTGCTTAACAAGCGGTGAAGCAGGTCTTCAAGTGTCTATCTTTCTCTCCCCACTCTGTTTTCCCTCCTCTCTCCATTCCCCTCTGTGCTAACCAATAACAACATCAATAACAACAATAATAATAACTACAACCACAATTAAAAAAAGCAACAAAAGGAAAAAAAAAATAGCCTCCAGGAGCTGTGGATTTAGTTGTGTAGGCACCAAGGCCCAGCAATAACCTTGGAGGAAAAAAAATTAATAAGCGAGTTATTGGCCTGCCCCCAGCATTTTTCTTTTCTTTTTAATTGTGGTATTAATGGTTCACAGTGAATACAGTTATGGGCATATGTGTAGAAATTCTCAATTTTTCTACAAAGTAGCCTAGGTCCTCCTTGACCATCGGAGTCTTCACTTACTCATCCTAGGCCAGTTCAGGAGCTGGAGGGCATGGTCAGGGGCATGACTGAGATGTTATATTTGCATATTCATGAATACATCTTGCAGCTCCTCAACCTAGTGCTTCTCCTCGGCTTCCCGCTTCTCCTCGGCTTCATGCTTCTCTTCAGCATCACACTTCTCCTCAGCTTCAGACTTATAAGCCAAGTCAGAGAAGCATCCTCCCACGATTACAGAGCCACATCATCCTGCTCATCCTCATAGTGGAAGTGGAAGTGCCTAGACAGGTAGGTGAGGGACTTCCGCAGGTGCAGGATCCCCCTGGACTCCACCTCAATGGCATGGTTCTGAGGGCTCCTGGCTAAAGAAGCCACATTCAGTGCCTGAGACAGAGGTTAGCAATATATATAATATTTATTGTATAATGTATATATAATATCTACATTTATTTACAATTTCAATATATATTGAATATCTAGTATATCCTGTGAGAAAGAGGACCAGAGCACTGCTCTGTTCTGAGGAAGTGGTGCAGGGAAAGGAGTTCACACCTATAGCCTCAGGCCTCAGACATCTTGTTTGATTTTATAAAGTCCTTTCACTCTCTCTGTTTCTTTCTTTCTTCTTTTTCCACCAGGATTATAGCTGGGGCTCGGTGCTTGCTCTACTAATCCACTTCTTGATTTGTATTTTTTCCCTTATGTTGCCCTTGTTGTTTGTAGTTATTATTATTGTTATTATTGCTGTCATTGTTGTTGGATAAGACAGAAAGAAATGGAGAGTGGATGAGGGAAAAGAAGAAAAAGAGAGAGAGAGAATGAGAAGACAGAGAGGGAGAGAGAAGGACACCTGCAGATCTGCTTCATAGCTCATGAAGCAACCCCCCTGTAGATGGGGAGCTGGGGGCTCAAACCGGGATCCTTACACTGGTCCTTGCACTTCCCACCATGTGAGTTTAACCCACTGTGTTACAGCCTGGCCCCCTATTTCTTTCTTTCTTATTTATTTTTGCCACCAGGGTTATCACTAGGACTTGGTGCCAGCACTACAAATCTACTACCTCAGGCGGCCATTTTTTTCTTTTATTTTTTTTTAAATTATAGAGGATAGAGAGAAATTGAGAGGGGAGAGGGAAACAGAGAAAGACAGAGAGAGACTCCTACAGACTTGCTTCACCACTCATGAATCTTACCCAACCCCCTGCTGGTGGGGAGTTGGAGCTTGAACTTGGGTCCTTCTTCATGGTAGCATGTGTGCTTAACCAGGTGCACCAAGCCCCAGCCCCTGTCAACACATTCTTGAGGACCCTTCCTTTCAAGACTCAGTACCTGACAAAGGCCCCATGTCTAAGTATCACCTCTGTGTGGAATTGCACATCAACATATTGGAGAAGGGTAAGGGCACCAGTATCCACCCTTGCAAATGTCTGTGAAATGTCATGTTGGAAAATATCATGTTGAATCCAACCCTAGGGACATCTGGTTCCTGAGAGAAACTGATAAAGTCACCTTACATTTGTACAGTGGCCTTTCTTCTTTTCCATCCTATTACCACTACAGCTGAGATAAGGGAATCTTACATCATCCTGAAGCAAGCACCTCACCACAAGCCAGACACTGTAAAAGCACCATGTGTTAAGAGCTGCCATAGGCATTTGAGTTCCAAAGCATTGTAGGGGTGTGGAGAGCCCCACTCAGACTGGGAAAGTCTGAAAAGACTCCAGAAGAGAGAACATTCATGGACAGGATGATGGCACACCTGGTTGAACATACATTGTTACCATACACAAGGACCCAGAATCAATCTCCAGCCTCCACCTGCAGGGGTAAGCTTCATGAGCAGTGAAGCAGGGCTGCAGGTGTCTCTTTCCCTCTCCCACTTTATCTTCGCCTTCCCTCTTGATCTCTCTGTCTCTGTTCAATAAATACTTAAATAAATAAAATAAGCGAGTTGGGCGATAGCACAGTGAGTTAAGCGCACATGGCGCAAATCCTAAGGACCAGCATAAGGATCCCAGTTTGAGCCCCCAACTCCCCATCTGCAGGGGACTCACTTTACAGGCAAGGAAGCAGGACTGCAGGTGTCTACCTCTGTCTCCCCCTGTTTTCCCCTTCTCTCTCCATTCCTCTCCTACCCAACAAGGAAGACATCAACAGCAATAATAACTACAAAAACAATAAAAAAGGGCAACAAAAAGGAAATATATATTTTTAAAAATAAATAAAATAAAATAGTTTTATTTATTTATTTATTTATTCCCTTTTTTTGCCATTGTTCTTTTATAAAAATTTTTTTGCTGTTTTTTAAAAGAAAGTAGAAGGAGTCAGTGATTAAGCTAAGAGGTCTACTTATAGTTTAAAATCCCTCAGGCTCCATGGCCTACAGGAAAGAAAAAGCACAAAAGAGGCTTTTAAGCCATTGAGCTCCAAATCAGGGATTAAAATACTACTGAAACAACTGTTAACTTCCACAACTGTGAGCCCTTTAATTACCTTAATTAGATACAAGTCAATCCAGGCAAGAGTGATCAGTAATTTGAAAAGTACTGAGAGAGGGACCTCATAACATGATATATAAAATACTTAAACCAACAAGAAGAAATATTGGAGAAATGAACCAGGACAAGAGTCCAGCTAAAAGCCCCCCAAAGGGTGAAGCACAAAATAATGCACTCAACATCCAAACACTAATTAAGCAAATTATCACAGGAGTGAGTAAAGAGTTTGAAAGAATTGTTATCAGAAATGCAGAAACAACCAATGAGACTCTGAAAGAAAACACTAATTATCTCAAGGTTATTAGAGAGCTGAAAGCTGAAATAGCTGAGCTAAGAACACAGCTAGCTGAAAAAGCTAAAACAGTCTCAGAACAGGGTAACAAAATAGATGAACTCCGGAAAACAGTAGATGGGAGAGAGAATAGAATCAATGAGGCTGAAGACGGAATTAGCAAGATCAAGGACAAATTGGAGACAACTAAAAAAGAAGTAAGAGATCTCAAAAAGAGATTGAGAGATACTGAAAACAACAACAGAGACCTGTGGGATGACTTCAAAAGAAACAATATACGCATTATTGGTTTACCAGAGGAAGAAAGAGAGGGAGAGGAAGAAAGCATTCTTCAGGACATAATAGCTGAAAACTTCTCTAGTCTAGAAGGTTCAAGAAGCCCAGAGGGTCCCAAACAGAATGAACCCAGACTTAAAGACACTAAGAAACATCATATTTAGAATGGATAGGAATAAGGATAAAGAAAGAATCCTGAAGGCTGCAAGAGAAAAACAAAGAGTCACCTATAGAGGAAAACTCTTAAGATTAGACTTCTCTACACAAACACTAAAGGCCAGAAGAGAATGGCAAGATATCTATAAAGTGCTCTATGAGAAAGACTTTCAACCAAGACTACTGTATCTTGCTAGACTGTCATTCACACTAGGTGGAGGCATGAAAACCTTCTCAGATAAGCAACAGTTGAAGGAATCAACTATCACCAAGCCTACCCTTAATGAAGTTCTGAAAGGTCTACTATAAACAGTCAGACCACCATCAATAGGCCATCTATCAGAACAGTCTAACACTCTACAAGAATGGTGTTAAAATATCTTCAATCTTTGATATCAATAAATGTCAGTGGCCTAAATTCACCTAATAAAAGGCACAGAGTAGGAAGATGGATCAGAAAACACAACACAACAATATGTTGTCTACGGGAAACCCACCTAACTCAGCAAGACAAACACAGACTCAAAGTGGAAGGATGGAAAGCGATCACGCAAGCCAATGGCCCACAAAAAAGGGCAAGAACAGCTATTCTCATCTGACTTGATAGACTTTAAAATAGATAAAATTTAAAAAGATAGCAATGGACACTACTTAATGCTCACAGAATCAGTCAGTCAAGAGGACTTAACAATAATTAACATCTATGCACCCAATGAGAAGCCATCTAAATACACCAAACATCTACTGAAAGAGCTACAGCAATATATTAACAACTACACAGTTATAGAGGGGACCTCAATAGCTCACTCTTTCAACTTGACAGATCATGCAGGCAGAAAATCAATAACCATATGAGGGAGCTAAACAAGGAGATAGATAAACTAGAACTAATGGACATTTTCAGAGTCATTCATCCTAAGAAATTGGAATACACATTCTACTCCAGTCCACATAGGTCAGTCTCAAGGATAGACCTTATGTTAGACCACAAAGACAGCATCAGCAAATTCAAGAGCACTGAAATCATCCCAAGCATCTTCTCAGACCACAGTGGAATTAAACTAACACTTAACAATCAACAAAAGATTAGTAACAGTCCCAAAATGTGGAAGCTCAACAGTACACTATTTAACAACTACTGGGTCAAAGAGAAAATCAAGGAAGAAATCAAAATGTTTCCAGAGTTCGACGAATATGAAGACACAAGCTATCAAATATTTGGGAAACAGCTAAGGTAGTACTGAGAGGGAAGTTCATAGCCATACAAGCACACATTAGGAAACAAGAAAAATCAGAAATAAACAGCCTGATTGCACATCTTAAAGAACTAGAAGAAGAAGAACAAAGGTGTCCTAAAGCAACCAGAAGGACAAAATCACCAGAGTTAGGGCAGAAATCAATAACATTGAAAATAAGAAAACCATACAAAAGATCAACTAAAGTAAATGTTGGTTCTTTGAAAGAATGAACAAAATCAACAAACTTTTAGCCAGACTCACAAAACAAAAAAGGGAGAAGACCCAAATAAATCGGATAGTAAATGAAAGAGGAGATATCACAACAGACACTGCAGAAATTCAACATATCAAGTGAGGCTTCTATGAACAAGTATATGCCACCAAGCTAGAGAACCTGGAAGAAATGGATGATTTCCTAGATACCTACCAACGTCCAAAACTAAGTAAAGAGGAAGTAGATAACATGAACAGGCCCATCACAGCTAACAAAATGGAAATAGTTATCAAAAATTTTCCCAAAAATAAAAGTCCTGGATCAGATGGTTTTACAAATGAATTTTACAAAATCTTCAAAGAAGAAATAATACCTCTACTTTTAAAAGTCTTCCAGAAGATTGAAGACACTGGACTACTCCCTTCCAGCTTCTATGAAGCCAACATCACTTTGATACCAAAAGCAGACAGGGACACAATCAAAAAAGAAAACTACAGACCAATATCTCTGATGAACATAGATGCAAATTAAACAAAATTCTAGCCAACTGGATGCAGCAGTATATTACAAATATTGTTCATCATGACCAAGTGGGGTTTATCCCAGGGATGCAAGGTTGGTTTAATATATGTAAATCAATCAAAGTGATCCACCACATCAACAAAAGCAAGACCAAAAACTATACGGTCATATCAATAAATGCAGAGGAAGTCTTTGACAAAATACAACTTCCCTTTATGATCAAAACACTACAAAAAATGGGAATAGATGGAAAATTCCTGAAGATAATGTAGTCTATATATAGCAGACCTACAGCCAACATCATACTCAATGGTGAAAAACTGGAAGCATTTCCCCTCAGATCAGGTACTAGACAGGGCTGCCCACTATCACCATTACTATTCAACATAGTGTTGGAAGTTCTTGCCATAGCAATCAGCAAGGAATTAAAGGCATACAGATTGGAAGAGAAGAAGTCAAACTCTTCCTTTTTGCAGATGACATGATAGTATACATAGAAAAACCTAAGGAATCCAGCAAGAATCTTTTGGAAATCATCAGGCAAAACAGTAAGGTGTCAGGCTACAAAATTAACATTCAAAAGTCAATGGCATTCCTCTATGCAAACACTAAGTTAGAAGAAGTTGAAATCCAGAAAGCAATTCCTTTTACTATAGCAACAAAAACAGTAAAATATCTAGGAATAAACCTAACCAAAGAAGTGAAAGGATTGTATACTGAAAATTATGAGTCACTACTCAAGGAAATTGAAAAAGACACAAAGAAGTGGAAAGATATTCCACATTCATAATTTGGAAGAATTAACATCATCAAAATGAATACACTACCCAGAGCTATATACAGCTTTAATGCTATTCCCATCAAGATTCCCACCACATTTTTTAGGAGAATGAAACAAATGCTACAAATGTTTATCTGGAACCAGAAAAGACCAAGAATTGCCAAAACAATCTTGAGAAGAAATAACAGAAGTAGAGGCATCACACTCCCAGATCTCAAATTTTATTATAGGGCTGTTGTCATCAAAACTGCTAGCTACTGGAACATGAATAGACATACTGACAAGTGGAATAGAATTGAGAGCCCAGATCTACGCCCCCACACCTGTGGACATCTAATCTTTGACAAAGGGGCCCAGACTATTACATGGGGAAAGCAGAGTCTCTTCAACAAATGATGTTGCAAAAAATGGGTTGAAACATGCAGAAGAATGAAACTGAACCACCATATTCCACCAAATACAAAAGTAAATTCCAAGTGGATCAAGGACTTGGATGTTAGACCACAAACTATCAGATACTTAGAGGAAAATATTGGCAAAACTCTTTTCCGCATAAATTTTAAAGACATCATTAATGAAACGACTCCAATTACAAAGAAGTCTAAGGCAAGTACAAACCTATGGGACTACATCAAATTAAAAAGCTTCTGCACAGCAAAAGAAAACACTACCCAAACCAAGAGAACCCTCACAGAGTGGGAGAAGATCTTTACATGCCATACATCAGACAAGAGGCTAATAATCAAAATACATAAAGAGCTTTCCAAACTCAACAACAAGAAAACAAATGACCCCATCCAAAAATGGGGGGAAGACATGGACAGAATATTCACCACAGAAGAGATCCAAAAGGCCAAGAAACACATGAAAAAATGCTCCAAGTCTCTGATTGTCAGAGAAATGCAAATAAAGACAACAATGAGATACCACTTCACTCCTGTGAAAATGTCATACATCAGAAAAGGTAACATCAGCAAATTCTGGGGAGGGTGTGGGGTCAAAGGAACCCTCCTACACTACTGATGGGAATGTAAATTTGTCCACCCTCTGTGGAGAACAGTGTGGAGAACTCTCAGAAGGCTAGAAATGGACCTACCCTATGATCCTGCAATTCCTCTCCTAGGAATATATCCTAAGGAACCCAACACACCCATCCAAAAAGATCTGTGTACACATATGTTCTTGGCAGCACAATCTGTAATAGCCAAAACCTGGAAGCATCCCAGGTGCCCAACAACAGATGAGTGACTGAGCAAGTTGTGGTATATATATATTCAATGGAATACTACTCAGCAGTAAAAAATGGTGACTTCACCGTTTTCAGCTGATCTTGGATGGACCTTGAAAAATTCATGTTTAGTGAAATAAGTCAGAAACAGAAGGATGAATATGGGATGATCTCCCTCTCAGGAAGAAGTTGAAAAACAAGATCAGAAAAGAAAACACAAGTAGAACCTGAACTGGAATTGGTGTATTGCACCAAAATAAAAGACTCTGGGGTGCGTGGGTGCGGAAAATACAGGTCCAAAAAAGATGACAGAGGACCTAGTGGGGGTTGTATTGTTATTTGGAAAATTTGGAAATGTTAGGTACGTACAAACTATTGTATTTACTGTTGAATGTAAAACATTAATTCCCCAATAAATAAATTAAAGGGGAAGTCGGGCTATAGCGCAGCGGGTTAAGTGCAGGTGGCACAAAGCACAAGGACCAGCGGCATAAGGATCCCGGTTCGAACCCCGGCTCCCCACCTGCAGGGGAGTCGCTTCACAGGCGGTGAAGCAGGTCTGCAGGTGTCTATCTTTCTCTCCTCCTCTCTATCTTCCCCTCCTCTCTCCATTTCTCTCTGTCCTATCCAACAATGACAACAACAATAATAACTACAACAATAAAACAACAAGGGCAACAAAAGGGAATAAATAAATAAAATTAATATTTAAAAAAATAAATAACAAAAATTAATTAATTAATTAATTAATTAAAACCAAAAAGAAGGTAGAACATTCAAACTGGGTCCTGTGCTTTGCCAACAACAACAACAACAACAACAACAAAAAATGACGTTTCCACTGAGTGCTAATGGATCATGCAGAGGCTAAAAAGAATTTGAAAAAGCACAACATGCTAGAGAATAGCTTAAGTCAAGTCCAAAAGCTGATATGTACATGGGTGGAGCAGGGTATTAGCATAGTGGTTTAAGACTCCAAATTCCCCCATTCAGTCCCTGGCACCACCTTGACTGGAGCTGAACAGTACTCTGGCAGAAAATAAAAATAAAAATTAAAAAGCCAGTGTATGTGGGTAGACTAGCTAGATGGGTAAAGTGGTTTGCGAGGTTTGCTAGAAGTTAAGTGTGGTTCTGATCACATGTATGTGAAGTCTCACTCATAAATGCTTTTCTGAAGAGATTGTGTGAGATTGGTCTTTCTGAGGTCAATGACATCGTCCATGGGGCATAAAGTGGGATCAGCGGGACAAAGCTCTGGTCTCTCTGACCTACTCCACCCCACCATTTATCTTTTACAATCTATCTTTTATATTTTTAATTTGACTGTGGGACCCAGCTGTTGCTGTTTCAGTTTTAGTATCACTCATTTAAGTAACTGAAAGACATAAAAGATTTTTAATTAGGGAAGTTAAATGACCACATTTGCATTTTAGAAAACTGATTCTGGCTGTAGAATAGAAGGAGAAAGGAAATACAAAAGGCAGGAAAGTCATTAGTAAGACTGTTTAAAATAGTCCATACAAGGATGATAGAGTCCAAACCACCACAGTAACTGTATTAGTATGAACATAAATAGGAAGGAGAAACAGGTTCTAGAAATATTTTAGAAGTTGAATGGACAGTCATTTACTACTTCTACATATGCGCCAGTTTTTGACAGCATTTGATTGGATTTAGCAGACAGAAAACTCTTCCACTGGTGAATTGATATAGTAGCAGTTACTTCTCTTTAACTGTAGTTATTTAAACAGAGAGGTGAGATAAAGGTCTCTCACAACATTCAAAAGCTTCTAAATTATTAAAGATATTAGTTTGTTTGTTGATAGGACTTGATGGAAAGCTGCATTAAGTTTAGTGACTTATGAATGAGCATGGGGAATCACCAACATGGAATATGTCCTTTTGTCCTATCAGTTCTAGAAACTGATGTGGTATTTTGTTGTCTCTTTTTTCCCCTCTTTTTCATTTTCTAAAAGTAATATATCAGGTCAATTCTTTAAAAAAAGTCTTGGAAGAAAACGAATTTTGTAGTAAAGAAAGTAAATCATAGCTACAGTTTGTTTTATTGTTTTATGCTATGCTGTTTGACATAATTCATGTGATGTGTTACTTTATGAAGATACTTAATGGTGATCTGGTCTTAGAAGCAAGCAGAGAAGTTAGACTCCTGACATTATGATAGGGCTGGGAAGATAGCATAATGGTCATGCAAAAGACTCTCATGCCTGAGCTCCGAGGTCCAGGTTAAATCCCCAGCACTATCATAAGCCATAGCTGAGCAGTGTTCCGCTCTTTCTCTCTCTCTCTTTCTTTCCCTATGTTTCTGTCTCTTTTTCTCTATATATCTCTTTCATTAAAATGATAAATAAAATATATTAAAAAAGAAAATTATAAAATAAAAAGAAAATTTTAAAAAGGCATGATGACAATGTATTCAATCCTTATGTCATACATTCAGTCATTCAGTCACTATTTACTAAGCACCTCCCCAGGTCTTACAGTAGGTAGACACAGTGAAATGCCCCACAGATATGTTCTTAGTCTTATAGAGCTTTCAACCAGCAGGGGGGACAAACTCTAAACAGATAATCAACCATACATTATTTGATCAATAGTTTAATAATTTTTACTTATGTCTTTAAGATAGTGTGCTTTCATAACAATACATTTGTATTTGTTATTTTTAGAATATAATTTTATTAGTGATTTCACAATGGTTTACAAGATTATAAATTATAGGAGTATAGTCCATATGGCAACTACCACCAGAGTGCTGTATAGACAGCTTAATTACTCCTTTTATTTTTGAAAGTCCATGTGTTTCAACTATTCTATGTTCCACATGGAAGTGAAACTATCTGGTAGCTGCCTTTCACTTCCTTACTACTTGCTAAGCATAATATCACCTCCCATGTAATAACTGTCTTGAAGATAAAAGTTTCTTTTTTAAACTAGAACAGGTGAGCTCATCAAGACTTTGTTTGCAAGATGAAGGACAAGTTGCTTTTTTTGTAAACCAATGGGAAAGAGAAATTCAAACAGAATAGATAGCACCAGACAGGAACCTGGACAATCAGTAGCTGGGGAAAAAAAAATGTTATGACTGGAGGCAGAAATCAACAAAATGGTTAGCTGATAATTCATGTAAAGTGCAAAGCACATCCATGTAGAGACTTTGAGGCCATGTTAAGGTTTGGTTTTAGTCAAATGAAGGATAAAGAAGTGCGTTGTATGAGACTTAAACAGAGAATAAAATTATCAGAGAATTTTTATTGGTGATTAATATTGATTTACAAAATTAGGAGATAACAGGCTTAAAATTCCACACTGTTCCCACCACCAGAATTCTGTATCCCCCATTTCCTCCACTGGAAACTGCAGTAGTTCTCCCAAGGTTAAAGATGTGGGTTGACTATAATTTCTGTAACTATCTATATTTATATACACTTGCCCATTTAATCTATGGTTCTGCCTTCTCTTCCTTTCTAAGTCATTCCTTCACCTATTGCTACTTCCCTTTTTTTCGTCTTCTCTCTCTGGGTCTTGAAGGAATTGTAGTTTAGGGCCCTCTGGCCATCTTCCCCTAACATTTCTCCTCCTCTGGGGATATGGACCAAAATTCACACAAATACTTCACTGGCTTCTTAGAGATCAGGGTGAGACAGGAGTGGATTTAGGCAGGGAGGTCACCTAAGTGGTTCTCCTTCTCCTCCTTCTCCTTCTCCTTCTCCTTCTCCTTCTCCTTCTCCTTCTCCTCCTCCTCCTCCTCCTCCTTCTTTTTTAATTTCTTTATTGGGGAATTAATGTTTTACATTCAACAGTAAATACAATAGATTGTACATGCATAACATTTGGTGGGTTCCTGAAGTCATCCTAGTCCTGCCTTGTTGCAGTCCCAGTTGGTCTCCTTTGGTATTCCTAGTTGACAGACTTGATGGTCTGGAAAAAAAAAAAAGAGCTTTATTTAATTAATTAATTTATTTATTTATTTTTGGCTTCACTTGTGAAGTTTTTCTACTTGCAGTGGGTACCAGGGGCTTGAACCTGTCTCCTTGCACATTATAATATATGCACTTAACCAGGTGTGCCACTGCCTGGCCCCATCCTAAGTGGTTCTTTATTAGAAGAATCACCAAATTTCTCATCAATAGATCCTGATACTACCTAATTTCTTGAAATAATTTCAACCACAGTAAACTGTATGTAGAACTATATTTAGACACACCAAACAGTAGAGTCTAAAATACCTCTGGGGCTGGGGAGGTGGTTCTCCCATTACAAATGCATACCTGATATTTTTGAGGCCCTGAGTTCAATCTCCAATAATAATATATATTATTATATATAATATAGTTAATTATATATTTTCCATTATATATAATGTCCTATATACGTATATATATACATATACATATATATATATACACATCTTGGACATTATATATTGTCCAAGATGACTATTGGACAAACTATTGTACTGCATAACAAGAAAGACAAATACAAATGGAATATCATAAATGGTGAATCGGGGCCGGGTGGTGGCATGCACCCTGTTGAGCACAAGTAGTGCTGTTCTCAAAGACCAGCATAAGGACCCAGGTTTGAGCACCAGCTCCCCACCTGCAGTAGGGATGATTTCCAAGCAGTGAAGCAGGTCTGCAGGCATCTATCTTTCTCTCTCCCTCTCAACCTCCACCTCCCCTCTCAGTTTCTCTCTATCCTAAAAAAGAAAATGGGAGTGAGGGGGAGAAGAGGAAGAAAATGGCCGCTGGGAGCAGTGGATTCGTAGTGACAGCACTGAGCTCCAGAGATAACCTGGTGGCAAAAAAAAAAAGTTGACTCAATGCTTTGCTCACTCTTAAGAAGTAATAACAAGATAGAGTAAAATGTCCCATATTGCTATGTTCTGTGCCTATCATGTTCCCTACCACTATTCTACAGCTATAGTTTTTCATTTTTTGCTGCACAGAACTGAAGCATCTTTCTAAAACTCTGCCTAGTTTTCACTAGTCACTAAATTCTGCATTCATCATACTAAGTTGGCTACCACCAGTTGTTAATTTTTTCAGTAGTTTCAGTTCTATCCTCTTCTGGTGCCTCGCCTCCTCTTTCCAAAAGTACCTGTGAGGTGAGGCAGCAGGAAGGATAAATATAAACTGCAATAAATAACTTAGAGTGTTGAGATAGCTATCTAGAGCTTACCTTTAGCAGAAAGGAGTTTTTCTGATTTCTTATTCTTAGGAGATAGTATGGTAAGATTTCTTTCTTGAAACAATTTCACTGAACGTTTCTGTGTTATTGAGTCTGTGATGTGCATGGTTAGTAAAAGAATCAGGATCCTGTTTTATGACAGAAAATATTATAAGCTTTATATGCTCGGTTTTTTTTTCAAAACTCTTTGTTAAGTTTGTTTTTGGGGGTAGGGCAGTAGCGCAGCGGGTTAAGCCCATGTGGCACAAAGCACAAGGACCCCGGTTAGAGCCCCCGGTTCCCCACCTGCACAGGCAGTGAAGTAGGTCTGCAGGTGTCTATCTTTCTGTCCCCCTCTCTGTCTTCCCCTCCTCTCTCCATTTCTCTCTGTCCTATCCAACAACGAACAACATCAACAACAGCAATAATAACCACAAAAAGGGCAACAAAAGGGGGAAAAATGGCTTCCAGGAGCAGTGCATTTATGGTGCAGGCATTGAGCCCCAGCAATAATCCTGAAGGCCAAAAAAAAAAAAAAATGTTTTTAACCAGCCTCCATGTTCAACTCTCATCTACCTCTGGATTTCCAGTTGTAAAAAATGATACCCTTCACTGAAGAGAGATATAGAGATGTGGAAAAAAAAAGTTACAGATCAGGAAGCTACTGGCATTTAATCTGTAGCAGGTGTGCCATTGGATTTAGTAAGCATTTCTGGGTACTCTGGATTTTTTTTCCTCCATTATGAAGAGGTCTCTATGTACATGATCAAATTTTAGATCAAAATATGATATATAATCCTAGCAGAATACAACAAATAAGTCTCCACCCTTGCATTCTAACTCTGAAAGATAAGAAAAGTTTCCCCTAGGGAAATGCATTTCTAGAATGAATTTATTTTTCCTCTGTTTCCTTTATCCCTTTTCCTAGTCCCAACAAAATAGAACCTTCCATAAAAACTAACAATCCTCTCACTTTCCAAGACTGAGATCTGAAAACATGTATAAATTTCAAGATAACATCTTTTAAAAAATTTTTTCTGTGCTTGTGCTTCTTTTTAAACACCTTTTTCTAAAAATAGAATTTTCAGTATGGCCAGAACAAAAAAGCAGAGTGGGTGAAAAATGTTTCTGCCAAGTCATAAGATTGATGTGAATTAAAAGTAGCTCAAATGTAAGCCCTTGTTATTATAATCCAAAGTGCTAAAGCATGTCCCTCACCTAAGAAATGCAAAATATTTTCAAAACAAGCATCATGTGACAGTCAGCAGATTGGGTCATGTTAGAGCTCTCTAAAAAGGGGAACTTGAACAATCTAGAATTTAGCATATCTTCCTGAAATATTTACCCTTGATTTATTTCTTTTTAAATGTTTTTTTATTATCTTTATCTGTTTACTGGATAGAGACAGCCAGAAATTGAGAGGGAAGGGCATGATAGAGAGGGAAAGAGACAGAGAAACAACAGCAACACTGCTTCACCACTTTCAAAGCTTTCTGCCTGCAGGTGGGGGCTGGGGC
The DNA here is from genome assembly GCF_950295315.1 of Erinaceus europaeus. Taxonomy (NCBI): domain Eukaryota; kingdom Metazoa; phylum Chordata; class Mammalia; order Eulipotyphla; family Erinaceidae; genus Erinaceus; species Erinaceus europaeus. The sequence continues at coordinate 56,431,851 of NC_080168.1, forward strand.
CTTGAACCTAGGTCCTTGTGCATTGTAACATGTGGGCTCGTCCAGGTGTACCACCACCCACCCCTCCTTTATTTCTTAATGTAGCTTAGAATTCTCATATTTTTATGTATTCATTTTATATTTTATTCAGTTAACTTGATTGCTGTCAAATATTCTTTTTTGAGATATTCAATCAATTTTCCCCTCTCATATTAATTAAATAGTGATTTATATGACTACAAATTAATAGGAGTGTACATAAACACCATTCCCACCACCAAAAGACTGTGTCCCTTCACCTCCCCCCTGCCCACCCCCCATGAAGCTGAATATTCACCCTCACCCTCCACCCAGGGTTTTTACTTTGGTGCCCTACTCCAAATTCAGTCAACTCCTGTTTTGAGTTTCCCTTTCTGTTATTCTTTCTCAACTTCTGTGTATGAGTGGGATCATCTTTATCTTTCTGACTCACTTAACATAATTTCTTCTAGCTCCATCCAAGATGGGTCAGAGAAGGTGGGTTCATTGTTCTTAATAGCGGTGTAATATTCCATTGTGTATATATACCACAGCTTTCTCAGCCACTCATCTGTTGTTGGGCACCTGGGTTGCTTCCAGGTTTTAGCTATTACGAACTGTGCTGCTATGAACATAGGTGTACACATATCTTTTTGGGTGTTATGGAGTCCTTGGGGTATATCCCCAGGAGAGGAATTACTGGGTCATATGGAAGGTCCATGTCTAGCCTTGTAAGAGTTCTCTAGACTGCTCTCCACAGAGGCTGGACCAATTTACATTCCCACCAGCAATGTAAAAGGGTTCCTCTGTCCCCACAGCCTCTCCAGCATTTGTTGCTGCTGTCCTTTTTGATGTATGTCATTCTCACAGAATGAGGTGGTATCTCAGTGTTGTCTTAATTTGCATTTCTCTGACAATCAGCAACTTCGAGCTGTCAAATATTCTAAAGAATCTTATTGTCTCTTCAGATACAAGAGTTAGTAAAATAACTATGAATGATGAAACTTTCAGTGTTTCTATTAGATAGCTTTATAGGTTGCTTTGAAATTCCTGACGGTACTATTCACTTATCTCTTCAGCACTTTGCACTCTATCCTCAAATTTGGGATTTTCTTTAACTTTTCTACCATGTATTTTTGTAGTATAAGCTTTGTAATCTGTAGATTAGTTTAATTTTCTGCAATAATGAAAACATCAAAGAGTTTCAGACACTTGAACTGCCAGCTGGAAACTGCAACTCCCAGCTCCACCTAAGCAGAAATAAATGAGTACCAAAAGAAAGGTGAGTAGGAGGCTTAAAGAGATCCAATAGCAAAGCCTCTGTGGGAATTGTGAAAGAACAATGTCATTTCTGCTCACTAGATATGTGAGCACTTTGTCAAAGAGATGATCAAAATCTTAAGCCCCTCAAAAACAAGTAGCAGAGGTGCAAGGAGAGAGCTCACTTGGTAAAGCACATGCTTTATCATGTATGAGAGTCTTAAGTTTGAGTCCCCACCATCACATTTGAGCTCCATGCAAAAGAGAAATCTTTGTGAGTGGTGGAGCAGTGGTTTGGTCTCTCTCCTCTCCCTCATTCTCTCACCCTCTAAAAAAAAATAATCAGCTGGGGGGTGGTCAGGCAGTAGTGCAGTGGGTTAAGTGCACATGGTATGAAGTGCAAGGACCGGAGTAAGGGTCCCAGTTCAAGCCCCCGGCTCCCCACCTGCGGGGGGGGGGGGGTCATGTCACAAGCGGTGAAGCAGGTCTACAGGTGTCTCTCTTTCTCTCCCTCTCTCTGTCTTCCCCTCCTCTCTCCATTTCTCTCTGTTCCCAACAACGATGACATCAACAACAACGACAATAATAACTACAACAATAAAACAAGGGCAACAAAAGGGAAAAAAATCAGCTGGAGCAGTGGAATTGTGCAGGCTTGAAACCCCACTGAAAAGAGGAGCCTACGTTTTCATTTTTAATATCAAAACTGGCCCTCAGGAAACTAACTCTTTGTTTTAACCATTTCCAAGAAAGTATTCTGCACAGTTAGGGTGGGATGGCCTTACACTGTTGCCTCCATTCAGTTCAGCTTTTATCTCCTAAACTTTCTATTTCCTTTGGGGAATTTTTTTTGTTTGATTTTTTTTTTCCCCAAATAAAATGATTGTGGTAGATACTGATTTACAGAACTGTCACTGTCACCTGGGTACAGTATCTTAGCTCCTGCAATAGGTGTCTGCATATCCCTCCCACTACAAACTAAAGTCTTTCTCCATAGTGCACTTGTTCCCCAACATCCTTCCATCACTCCCCATTCAGAGTCCTTGGCTCTCCTGCAATAGACTGCAGTTAGCTGAAGGAGACAGCTCAGCCGCATGCTGTGCCTGCTTTGTCATGTGCACCACCCAAGTTTTAGCCAAGCCCCCACTGCCACCGTGTCTTACTTCTCTTCCTCCATCTATGTCTTTATTAAAAAATAAGTTGACTTGGAGCAATGTCAAAAAAAAAAAAAGCTTATTTAGTTTGTTTATTTAGATAACTTAGCTTTGGCCTTCATCGTTTCTCAAATATCAGCTTGGTACCATTTTTGTTTCTTTGTATTCAGTAGACTATTCCTAGGCATCTGATATCTTCTGGTTATATTTTTAACACCAATAGTAGCATTTAGCTATGTTCATTTATTTTTTATTTAGTTCTCTAGCTTCATCTCCCTCTTCTATTCTGAGCTAGCTCAAAGTTCTGACTCATCTTCACTGGAGGCTGCCTGCCTTAGCCAAGGAGAAAAAGTTGCTTCTGTGAAAGGGGGAAGGGGGTTACTCTTCTCCTTTGACCCAATTTCTATGAGTTTGTAAACTAAATATATATAAAACAAATGAAATATAAATGTTTATATTACAAATACTGAAGAAAATCACTGAGGGACAACTCTTTGTGTATGTGCATGCATTTAATTATCTTTGTGATTAACAGAAATAAAAATACCTGACATTCATAGGTCAGAAATATTTTTAGTTCACCTATCCTGAAGAAGAGCAAGGTTTTGCGAGGCCTGCAGTTTTTCAACATAAAGGGGCACTCTGTAAGGAAGAAATAATGCAAAATTATAAATAGAAAATTAGGAGCAAAAGGGGGCATACGTTTGGAAAGTGAAAAGAGTTACAAAAAAAGTACATTTTGAAGACTATTAACTATCACATGATACATAACTACTACATATACTAAACACCACATAATATTTTATTAATACTCCTATAAACTTCTCCAGTACATTTTTCCTGTGTGTGTTTGGAGGGAAGAGGCTTTATATGTTGAAAAAACAATAGACCAAATACAAAATAAATATTTTTAAAAAAGATTTTATTTATTTATTAATGAGAAAGATAGGAAGAGAGAGAAAAAGAACCAGACATCACTCTGGTACATGTGCTGCCGGGAATTGAACTCAGGACCTCATGCTTGAGAGTCTAGTTCCTTAGCCACTGAGCCACCTCCTGGACCACAACAATTAAATCTTAATGTGAGAGGAATTAAAATGCAACCATACCTTATTTCTTTTTTTTTCTTTTTTTTTAAATATTTTATTTTATTTATTTATTCCCTTTTGTTGCCCTTGTTGTTTTATTGTTGTAGTTATTATTGTTGTTGTCGTCGTTGTTGAATAGGACAGAGAGAAACGAAGAGAGGAGGGGAAGACAGAGGGGGAGAGAAAGATAGACACCTGCAGACCTGCTTCACCGCCTGTGAAGCGACTCCCCTGCAGGTGGGGAGCCAGGGTTCGAACCGGGATCCTTATGCCGGTCCTTGTGCTTTGCGCCACCTGCGCTTAACCCGCTGCGCTACAGCCCGACTCCCCCCATACCTTATTTCTACATTATATCAAGCTGTACACATATGTAAGCAAGTCATTCATCCAGACATTGACTCAGCTGATGAATATGTATAGATATTTTGTCACAGTTTATCTCTGTCTGTATTGCTGCAGTTGTGGCATTTTTGTGTATTGTTTCTTCAGGAACTTCTGTGTTTTCTAAGCATAAGATATGTCAGACACTCTAAAAAAAAATGGGGCCAGGCAGTGGTGCGCCTAGTTAAATACATGCACTACCATGTACAGGACTCAGGTTCAAACCCCTGTCCCCAACTGCAGGGAGAAGCTTTACTAACAGTGAAGCAGGGCTGCTGGTGACTCTCTTCCTATCTCCTTCTTCCCTCTCAATTTCTGTCTTTATCCAAAATAATAAATAAAATAAATATCTGACCGATTAAAATGAAATTTGCAATATTCACTGTTGGTAATATTCCTAAAATTTGTGACCCATAAACAAAGTATTCATTTTGCTCAGAGCAAGCAAGCCCCATAAAGAAAAACAAATATGTTTACAGTTATATACTCTGTTACCAAATAGATAGATAGATAGATAGATAGATGTTATTAATGCTAAGTGATTTGACACTTACATAATTAGAAGAAGTTTCCAGAGACTAGCCTCAGACTTCCTGTTTCTAAAAATACTTTCTCTCTGGGCGGTAGCTCAGCGGGTTAGTGGGTTAAGCAAACATGGCAAGAAACGCATGGACCTGCTCAAGGATCCTGGTTCCAGCCTCCGACCCCCACTTTGTGGGGGGTGGGGGGGTCACTTCATAAGCGGTAAAGCAGGTCTGCAGGTGTCTTTCTTTCTCTCCCACTCTGTCTTCCCCTCGTCTCTCTATTTCTCTCTGTCCTACCTAACAACAATAACAATAATAACAACAAGGGCAACAAAAATGGAAAAACGTGGCCTCCAGGAGCAGTAGATTTATAATGCAGGCACCAAGCCCCAGTGATAACCCTGGAGACAAAATAAAATAAATAAATTTTAAAAACCCAAACTTTCTCTCATTGTCCACATATTTCAATGCTTAGTGCTATGGCAAGTATTCACATCACAGTATAACTTCTGATCTTGTACCTTCATGTCATAATACCAGATGGACAGCAGAAATTTCCTGGAAGTAACTCTTTGTAAGCAGTGGCTAATTCTTGTAACTTTCAGTTACTGTATCCTGAAATGTCTGCCACTAGAACAAGAGAAAAAAGAAAGATTTTAGTAGAGATAGAAGGCTTAGCCAAGGGAGTCGGGCGGTAGCACAGTGGATTATGTGCACATGGTGCAAAGCCCAAGGGCCCGGCTTAAGGATCTCTGTTCAAGGATTCAGTTCAAGCCCCCAGCTCTCCTCCTGCAGGGGAATTGCTTCACAGGTGGTGAAGCAGGTCTTCAGGTATCTGTCTTTCTCTTTCCCTCTCTGTCTTCCCCTCCTCTCTCCATCTCTCTCTGTCCTATCCAACAACAATGACATCAACAACAATAATAATAACTACAACAATAAAACAACAAGGGCAACAAAAGGGAATAAATAAATATTTTTTTTTAATTTTTTAAAAAGAAGGCTTAGCCAATTAAAGTTAAAAGCTTATAAATTTTGGAGCCATGGAATAGCTCACCCAGTAGAACATTTCCTTTCTGTTTATGAGACCCTGAGTTTGAGACTTAGCCCCACAGGGAAGCAGTATGGTTGGTACCAGGGGAGCTTCATGGATGATGAATTGGTGGTGATGTCTCTCCTCTGTAATTCTCCCTCTCTAAAAAAAAAAAAAAAAAAAAATTGAAGAAAGGAAAAATAAATAGAGACTAGTGCAGCAATCCTGGTTCAAGCCCCTGGCTCCCCACCTGCAGGGGGGTTGCTTCACAAGTGGTGAAGCAGGTATACAGGTATCTATCTTTCTGTCCCCCTCTGTCTTCCACTCCTCTCTCAATTTCTCTGTGTCCTATATAGCAACAACAACAATGGGGGGGGGGGAAGGCCTCCAGGAGCAGTGGCTTTATAGTGCAAGGCACCAAGCCTCAGCAATATACCTGGAGGCAAAAAATAAAATAAGGCTGTCACGTTTTACAAAATCCTATGTCCAACTGAACACTTTGGTAGGGCCCTTCCCATAACCTTGGAAGGGGTCACAGGACGAAAGACTTTAAAGTGTAAACTCCATGAACCCTACAAAAAAGTTGCTTCAGCTCTAAATCTCATTGATCTTTTAAGATAGAATGTTTTGGCTTCTGATCCCAGCACATTTCTAGCACGTGGTTTCCAGAGGCTTAGAAGTCACCGCTTTGTCCTGACCACAAGTGTACAAGCCTAAATAAATTGGAAGAAGAAAATATATATATATATATATATATATGTCAATAACCCTTCTGAGATTTGTCTGTAAAATAAGGCAAACTCCTGTTCAAAAACTTGTAGAGACTAATTGGCAGGTATAGAGAATCATAAGTTGAGGGAGACATCAGAGTCTGTAGGAAAATCTGAACTATAATCCACAAACTTCTCAAGGCTCATGTGATCAGCTTTGAGTGTTTAAAACATGAGTCCCACACTTTTACAAGTTATAGCTTCAGAAAATTTATGAAGCCTTCAGAGTGTACAAGTCTTCTCATTACTTCCAACATGGGATAGAAAAAAGAAGACATTTAAGAAACACCATATAGCATTCTGCTCCAGAGAAACCACTTTACCAGAGCTTTACCTATTGGGTTTATTTATTTTTTATTTTATTTATTTTATTTATTCATCTGATAGGACAGAGAGAAATTGAGAGGGGAAGGGGGGGAGAGAGAGAGAGAAAGAGAGACACCTGCAGGTGGGAATCAAAGACTTAAACCTGGTTTGTTTTTTTGTTTTTTTGCCTCCAGGGTTATTGCTGGGGCTCAGTGCTGAATCCACTGCTCCTGGAAGTTATTCTTTCCCTTTTGTTGCCATTGTTGTTTCTGTTGTTGTTGTTGTTGTTGCTGTCATTATTATTGGATAGGACAGAGAGAAATCAAGAGAAGAGGGGAAGACAGAGAGGGGGAGAGAAAGATAGACACCCGCAGACCTGCTTCACTGCCTGTGAAGTGACCTCCCTGCAGGTGGGGGGCCGGGGGCTAGAACCAGGATTCTTACGTGGGTCCTTGCACTTTGTGTCATGTGCACTTAACCCACAATGCTACCACTCAGCCCCCTAAACCTGTCTTAACATGTTGTAATGTGTGCACCCAATCAGGCATATCACTACTCCTTATTTATTTTTCATTATGATAGAGACAGAAATGAAGAGAAAAGGAGGGGAAAGAGCAAGGCAGAGATAACTGTAGCGTGCTCCACTATTCATGAAGCTCCCTGATACAGGTGGGAACTAGTCTTGAACTGAGATCCTCATACATGGTAACTTACACGGCTTACGAGTTGCCCAACTATCCAGCCCTACCTAATGGGATTTTATCAGACCTAATTGACCTGAGGGAAGGGAAATGACCAACTCTAGTCTTTCTACCCTTTCTGCACCACCTAAGACTTGCAAATGAGAAGTGTTGGTGAACGAGTTTACAGAGCCAGGCTACAGATTCATCAATAGAGACCTAGTCATAGAACTATGGAACCCTTTCCTTTCTCCATACTTTAACTATCACATTACTGTAGCTTCTTTTACCAAGTACGTACTATGTACCTTTCAATACATTCAAAAATAAATGAAAAGAAAATTAAAAAAAAAAAAAAGCCAGTTTGAAGAAACAGAACTTCATCAGAACCAAAGTCTGTTATGCAAGAATGCTGCTTTATCAGACCAAGAGTTTTTATAAGTAAGATGGATATGCTTTAACAGAAAAAGTAGACACCATGTAAGAATAGAGGATGATAGAGCAGATTGGTGAACTTTTATGAAGACTCAAAAAGAAATGCCAAGGCTTTATTATTTGTGCATTTTTCACCCGGATACAACATGTATCAATTCATTATTTTTGCAGAATTTTTTACACAACTGTTTACCATAAAATTCATTTCTTGGGAGTCGGGCTGTAGTGCAGCGGGTTAAGCGCAGGTGATGCAAAGCACAAGGACTGGCATAAGGATCCCGGTTCGAACCCCGGCTCCCCACCTGCAGGGGAGTTGCTTCACAGGCGGTGAAGCAGGTCTGCAGGTGTCTGTCTTTCTCTCCCCCTCTCTGTCTTCCCCTCCTCTCTCCGTTTCTCTCTGTCCTATCCAACAACAACGACAACAACAATAATAACTACAACAATGAAACAATAAGGGCAACAAAAGGGAATAAATAAATAAAATAAAATATTTTTAAAAAATTCATTTCTTATTTTAGCAGTTAACCTATTTTTCTTGAGCACACTTCTTGGAATATCATAAGTTTTCTGTATAGTATCTATTGTTTCTAAAAGGTCAGTTTCTACAAAGCAGATTATCTTGTTTAGCTTGTCTTTGTTTCCTGGCAAACACGCACCTGGGGGTGGGGGGGACGGGGCCTTGCTAGTTTCTTTATAGATGGTAACTTATTAACTTCAACCTGCTTGTCTTTAATGTAAACCACATGACCAAGGTACTCATCATAGATGCCCATAAATGGAAGAGGGGGGTCAGTAGGTGGGGGTAATTGGTATGGGCCCTTATACTTTGGGAGAGACTACAATCTACCACCTATTCTATAAGCTACCCAAGGTGGCCCTTTTCCTTCCATATTTTCCTTTTAACTTTTGTTTTCTGAAGTTAGACTGTAATATACACAACTGTAGGTTAACCCCTCCCTCCCTAGTGTGGCCCCTCTACTTATCCCACTTCCCGTTCTTTGGGCTTCCTGCATCTGTGATTTGCTATCTGCATTATTTAGGGAAGTTCTGTCATTTTTGCTCCAAGCTGCTTCCATTCTTTTTTGCTCTCTCTCCACCTTCCAGTATGCTCATTGGTGTGTGTTACTACTTTTGCAGTTGCCCTACAGTCTTGAATATTCTGTTGTGCTTTGGAAGTTTCAAAGTTTGTTCTATCTTGCAGCTACAGATGTCTTTCTCCAGCACTGTCCCATCTGCTGATTCGTAAGTCAGAACTCGTAATTACATCCAGCTTCCTGGGGACTATATGAGCAAAGTGAGAGTGTAGTAAAATGTACACAGTATTAAGAAAGAAAAAAAAAAAAAAAAGACAAAAGAACCCCATGAACCTAGAATTCTCTGCCCTGGAAAATTATTCTTTAAAACTGAAGAAGTGCCAGGAAATAGTTCACCTAGTAAAGAGAGCGCATTTTGTCATGTGTAAGACCCAAGTGCCAGCCTCAGCTACCATGTGGGAGAACCTACAAGGGAGAAGCTTCTTAAGCAGTGGAGCAGTGCTTTCTGTCTCTGTGTCTCTCCCCTCCTCCACATGCTTCCTCTTTGTCTCTCAGCCTTTTTCTGGAAGGGAAAGGGCAGGGTGGGAGGGCCCAGCAGGAACAGTGAGATGATGCAAGAGGTGTTAGAAATTCTGCAGAAAGGAGGAAAAATGATAGGCATCACAGTATCAGATATACACAAAGAAAAGAACATTAGAGAGTGCATAAGTGGTGTGCTCTTTAAGCACACATAGTACAAAGTTCAAGGATCCTGGTTTGAGCCCCTGGCTCCCCACCTGCAGGGGGAGTTGCTTCACAAGCAGTGAAGCAGGACTGGAGGTGTCTCTCTGTCTACCTCCCTTTCTATCTCTCCCTCCTCTCAATTTCTGTCAGTCCTATCCAAAAAAAACGAGAAAAAGGCCTCCAAGAGCAGTGGATTCACAGTGCTGGCACCAAGCCCCAGTGATAATCCTAGAGGCAAAGAGAGAGAGAGAGAGAGCATAAGTGAAAACAAAACCTTGTTTTTCTTATTCTTAATTGATCTTTTGAACTGCTATCTGCTAGATCAATTGAGAACTGATCTTCTTACTAAGGATTCTCTTCTGTAAATTTCTATAAAATACGAACATCTCACCACTACCACCACCCTCCTTCCTTCTCCCAATTTGGTTATTTTTCTCTGCAGTACTTCTCACCATCTAACATATTGTGTATTTACTTGTTTATTGTGATTGTTTGTATGTTCTTATCACTATTAGAATGTAAGTGCCATCAGAGCAAGACGTTCCATTGTTCATTGCTATCAGAATACTACATGGAAGTATTCATTCACTTAATCCTTGTAGATTAAAAGCATTAATATTGTAATTTCAGTATATTTATTTTTGTTTGACATGTAAATTGGCAAAGGATTAGAGAGACAGAATTTTTTTTTTCCCTTCTTCTTCTAGCGTTTGCCCTTCTTCCGTAGCCAGTCAACAGGTCAGGTTGAAAGCTGTCAGGAGCTGCTTGTTGCTGGCTTTGAAAGTGACTGGGATCCATGTGGATTCAGTAGGCTAGAAAGGATCGTCAGTTTCCCCAATGAATGGGTACTCACGGGATGCACCACGAGAAGGTCGATCCAATGCATCCCATTTTTTTTCCCTACCAGAGCATTGCTCAGCTCTGGTTTATGATGCAGGGGATTGAACCTGGGACTTTGAAGCCTCAGGCATGAGAGTCTGTTTGCATAACCATTATGCTGTCTACCCCCTAGACAGAATTAATTTTAGGACCAGAGATAGCTCACTGAGTAAGTACAATAAGACAGTAGACAGTAAGGCAATTAGCAGGCTCATGGTCCAAGTCCAGCCTTGGCACCACAGTGGAATGCCACAACATGGAGAATGCTCTGATACTATAGAGTCTGTCTTTCTCTCTCAGTCTACCCCTATCTGAATGAAAAAGTAGCCTGGGAGTGCAAGGCAAGAGGGTGGGGGGAAAGGCTAAAGAAACTAAGTTTAAATGCAAGACACAACATTTAATTTACTTTGTTCAGTATCTGTGTCTGCTTTCTCTTACAGTGACTTGTCATTGCTTGTTTTCTTTCTGTCCTCATTCCTTCCCCTATTAGTCCATGTAAATTTTAACATGACTATATTCCCCGATCACAGCATCCCAAAGTGCTACACTGTTTTATCTACTTTGTCTCTTCAGATTGGTACCACCTGAGGAAAAGAAGAAAGATCAGATCTGATGCTAAAAATGTATAGGAGGCATTTTTCTAGTAGTTGGGAAAGGAAGGTAGAAAAAAGAAGGAAAGGGGAGCCAGGCCATGGTGCACCTGGTTAAGCACTTACATTACAATGTGCAAGGACCCTGGTTCAAGCCCCTGGTCCTCAACTGCACGGGAAAGCTTCACGAGTGGTGAAGCAGGGATGCAGGTATCTCTCTGTTTCTCTACCTCCCCCTCACCTCTCAACTTCTGTCTCTATCCAATAAATAGTAATAAAAAATATTTAAGTGGTCCGGGAGGTGGCGCAGTGGATAAAGCATGGGACTCTCAAGCATGAGGTCCTGAGTTCAATCCCAGGCAGCACATGCGCTAGAGTGATGTCTGGTTCTTTCTCTCTCCTCCTATATTTTTCATTAATAAATAAGTAAAATCTTAAAATATTTATATATTAGAAAAGCCCATAGTAGAGAAAAGAAGGAAAGAAAAGAAAAATGACTCCTCTGGCAGCCCTGTTCTCTTCACCCTAGTTCTGTGGTTAGTCTGTTCATACCTGGCATTTTATAGCTGCTCCTCTTATAAAGTAAGAGCCTTGTACCATGATGATTGAGGGACATAATTTGATCACCTGCAGTTTATTGTTAAGGATGCATAGTAGTTATCACAATGTGTAACTGAATTAATAGAGCAGGAATTTGTCCAAAATAGCCACTGCTGTCATTTAGTCTCTAGTCTGTGATTGTATACTACTGGTCACTCCCCACACTTAATTTGCACAATGTAAGCTCCCAGCTGGGACACCATTTTCTCCCCTTGTCTTGTTGAGGTACACTAGTTTGCAAGCCAAAAGAAAGCAGCCTCAAGAGTTACTCAAGTTCTTTGCTTCTTAAAGAAAAAAAAAAAAAGTATTATGAGCCATGTGAAAGATGTGAGGTAACTTGAACCAAAGAATCAAAAACAAGCATAAATCGAAGGTTCGGGTATTTGACAAGCTTTTAGGAATATAAAAGAAAGATGTCTAAGAAATTATAGAAGGAAGATTATTTCGATCTCCAACTGGGAGTTGAGAAAAGAGGAATGAGGACTATTAAATGGCAAAAGGATTCATATTTCCTTAAGTTAGAGTGGGCAAGGGAAAAGTTAGATACTTCTAAAAGAAATGCTTCAACTGGAATGTCTCTCTTTTTTTCTTTAATCTTTATTTATTGTTTTGATAGAGACAGCCAGAAATCGAGAGGGAAGGGGGAGATAGGGAGACAGACCTGCAGCCCTGCTTCACCACTCACAAAGCTTACCACTACAGGTGGGGACCAGGGGCTCGAACCTGGGTCCTTGCACATTGTAACATGTATGCTCAACCAGGTGTGCCACCTCTCGGCCCCCACAAATGGAATATGTCTTTATGTCAAATCTGTCTATAGGTGAGGATATTCCTCCAGCTTATTTTCAATCATTTTCACTTTTGATTAACCTTGCCTAATTGTCATATAGCTCTCTAATATGCTTCATGACCTAAATACCTAGAAATGGAAGTCTGTCTGAATTGATATTGCTTCCTAAAGTGAGTCATAGCTTTGCTTATTCAAAAATTTCAGAGTGGTGTGGGAGATACAACATAATGCTTATGCAAAAAGGATTTTATTTATATATGAGGACCCAAAGTCCCAGGCTCAGTCCCCAGCACTGCAGTAAGCCAGAGCTGAACAGTACTCTGATAGAAAACAAAGAAGTAGGAGAAGGAAGAAATGGAGGAGAAGTAGTAGTAGTAGTTGGAAGAGGAGGAAAAGAAGGAGGAGGAGAAGCAGGAGGAAGAGGAAGAGAAGGAAGGAGGAGGAAGAAGAAGGAATTTACAAAGTGGTTGTATTAGAATCTGACATGTTTGTCATATGCACCTTTAATCCTAATAAGAATATTAATTTCATATCTGGGTTGATGACTCAACAGCAGAGCAGAGGATTTGCATGTGTGAAATCCCAGGTTTGATCCCTAGCATGGCATGTGCTCTGGTTTTCTCTCCCCCTCTCTTTTGCTTTCTATTCCCTCCTCTCTCTCTCTCAGTAAGTAAACTAATTAAATCTGTTTTTATAAAAATGATCATTTCACATAAATTTTTATAAATGAGTCTTACATTCATAAATCATCTAGCAAGATCTCTGAAAGGGATAAAGAGGAAGGAAAGAAAGAAAGGAGGAGAGGAGGAAAGAAAGAAAGAGAGAAAAGGGAAGAAAGAAAGAGAAAAGTTTCCAAAAGAACTTAAAAATCAGTTCCAGATTTCCACAAATAACTTGATCTACAGACGATATATAATAAAATACTGGCATATTCATGTATATTCCTCACATAATCTCTCTTATCTTTATCTCCCATTTACATTTATTCTCCTCCTTTTTCCACCCATCAACAACATGTATAATGTAAAAAACAGTTGGAGAACAGAAACCATTTTTTTGCCTGGTGTGAATTACTTGTTCATTGATACTATTATAAATTCTTATTAAGCAGGCCTATGTAGATATGTCATTTAGGTGTTTTTTTTAATGACAGATAAGTATGGATGACATTTGATAGATTTGTGAAGTCATACTTACATTCAACCTCCTTATACATTTCAGCTGGTAACCAGCTCAATCTAAATTACTCATTCCTTTATGGACATTGGTCTTTATTGATTGCCCAGACCATTTCCCTCCCCCTGGTTTCCTTTCTCCTCCATTGTAAGTAGTCATGGTGACAAGGCAATTGCCTGTCTTTGGAGCCATAGGACCTAGACTCTTATAATGATAAGCCCAAGGGTCAAAATGGTGGTTTGAACTCAGATAAACAGGTTTTCTTTCCTAGGACTATAAATCTTGAGTGAGTGAAACAAAAATGAAAACATTGAAGAAAGTATTTCACTTGCATATCAGAAAGAGAGAAAAAGACAAAGGTGTGTTAAACAAGCCTTTTTGTTGTTGTTGTTGGTTTTGGGGGGGTCCATGGAATGGTCCCTATTTTTTCCTGTTTCCTGGTTCTCTAAAATTCTCTTGTTCCTCTCTATCCCTTGCTTAACTTTGTAGCCTCCTTAACTTTGTAGCCTCCTTGTCTGTTATTCTTATTATTCTTTGTTGATCTCACAGCAGCCTATGACACGGTCTGACACCGTGGTCTCCTAGTCAAGATCTCAAGATGCCTGCCTCCATGGGTGGCCAACACTATATCGTTTCTTCTCCAAAACAGAAGATTCCGGGTGCATCTGGGTGACAAGTCTAGCAGATGGAGACTTGTCTCAAGTGGCCTCCCCCAGGGCTCTGTTCTGGCTCCTACGCTATTTAATATTTACATCAATGACCTCCCAGAAACTTCTTCAAGGAAGTTCATCTACGCCGATGACATCTGCTGTGCAACTCAGGCATCCAAGTTCAACATCCTCAAGGAAACACTCACGAAAGACATGTCTCTGATATCTGATTACTGTAAAAAATGGCGACTAATTCCTAGCACTGCAAAGACGGTATCATCTGTTTTCCATCTACACCATGCCTCGGCCTCGCGTGAGCTTAATGTGCAGCTTGGCGGTACGAGAATCCGGCATGAAGCTCAGCCAGTCTTATCTTGGCGTTACTCTCGATCGCACTCTGTCATTTCACAAACATCTCATAAAAACTGCAGCAAAGGTGGGCGCGAGGAATAACATCATTGCAAGACTGGCCAGCTCCTCATGGGGCGCGAGCGCTTCCACACTATGATCATCATCTCTGGCATTATGCTATTCCACTGCAGAATACTGTGCCCCAGTATGGTTCCGTAGCCCCCATGTCCACTTGGTCGATTCCAAATTATATTCCTCCATGAGGATAATTTCTGGAATCATCCGTTCCACCCCGGTTCCATGGCTGCCAGTTCTTAGCAACATCACCCTGCCAGATATTCGTCGGGATGCGGCATCATCTAAGTTCATTTCCCACGTCTACGCTCGACCGGACCTGCCAATATATATATATCTTCGCCCACCCTGTCCAACGCTTGTCGTCTCGTCACCCAATCTGGTCCCCTATGCCTACACTGAACTTCTCTGTTCCAGTCTCTTGGAAACAGAGTTGGCAGTCAGCTGAGGTAAAGAACAAACACCTCATCACAGACCCCTGCAAGCATCAACCCGGCTTTGACCTAGCACGTTATGATTGGGCCCTCCTCAATCGCTATCGAACAGGCCGTGGCCGGTGTGCTGCTATGTTCCATCGCTGGGGAGCCAGAGACGACCTGAACTGCCCCTGCGGCTCCAGACAGACTATGACCCACATAGTCAACGACTGCCACCTGTCCAGATTCAAAGGAGGTCTCGAAACTTTACATCAGGCTCAACCTGACGCTGTTGACTGGCTACGGAAGAAGGGCAAACGCTAGAAGAAGAAAGTATGTTCTGGGGATATGGGAACCAGATTTTAAAAGAAAGAGCTATAGTTATTGATGTGAGACACTGTCCCTCTGCTTTAGGGCAGAGCTAGTGAGAAGGATATTAATAGACAAAACCATGGGTTTTAGACATGACATGCTGTGAAGTCTCTAACAGTCTAAAATATCTCTAGGTTAGGCAGAGTTCTGGATTTAAAAAAAATGAATGATCAAAGTAATGGCAGTGAGTGCAGTAATGGAGTGTATGGAGGTGACAGGAAGACATGTCATCAATGGCCCCAATTAATACTTCGTTGACAGGCAGCTGACTCATGAAATGACAGTGAAAGGACAACTGTGAGTAGAGAAAAACAGGGATGAGCTAAGATAGCATCAGGTAAATTGTATACTCACAGACCAAGTTTCATAAGGGCCCCTTTTAGTACTAGTTACTAATCTTACTGTGTGTTACTAATTTTATTAGGGATTGACCTTGATATAACTCTATCACTTTCAGTTTTTTGATATAGGGAAACCATCAAAGAGGAAACCAATGATATGTGTACAGAGTGGGATGCATGTATATGAGAGAGAGAGAGAAGCATATATTATAGAAAAGCAAAGGTGGTCCAGGAGGTGGCGCAGTGGATAAAGCATTGGATTCTCAACCATGAGGTCCTGAGTTCAATCCCCCGAAGCACATGTACCTGAGTGATGTCTGGTTCTTTCTCTCCTCCTTTCTTTCTTGTGAATAAATAAATAAATTCTTTTTTTAAAAAAAAGAAAGAGGGAGTCGGGCGGTGGTGCAGCGGGTTAAGCGCACTTGGCACAAAGCGCAAGGACCAGCGTAGGGATCCCAGTTCGAGCCCCCGGCTCTCCACCTGCAGGGGAGTCGCTTCACAGGAGGTGAAGCAGGTCTGCAGGTGTCTATCTTTCTCTCCCCCTCTCTGTCTTCCCCTTCTCTCTCCATTTCTTTCTGTCCTATCCAACAATGACAATATCAATAATAACAACAATAACTACAACGATAAAACAACAAGGGCAACAAAAGGGAATAAATAAATATTTATTAAAAAAAAGAAAAGAAAGAAAAGAAGAGAGACTGAGTAGTGGCAAAACCAGTCAAGTGCCCAAGTTTTTATACTTGAGGACCTAGGTTTGAGCCCCTGATCCCCACCTACTTCATAAGCAGTGGGGCAAGCTGAAGGTGCCTCTTTTTCTCTGGATCTCTCTATTCTCTCCCTCTATTTCTCTCTGTCTCTATCACCATAATGAAAAAAAGAGGGTGGGTGATGATAGCATAATGGTTTTACAAAGACACTGTCATGCCTGAGGTTCCAAAGTCCAACCCCCTGCACCACTGTTAGCCAGAGCTAAATACAATATATTTTTAAAAAGAAGAAAGAAAAAGAAGAGAATGGATAGAAATTCACTCCTTCAGTAGTGCACCTGGTAGAGCACACATGCAAAAATGCACAAGGACTCAGGTTCAAGCTCCTGGTCCCCACTTGCAGGAGGGAAGCTTCACAAATAGTGAAGCAGGTCTGCAGGTGTCTCTCTGTCACTCTTCCTCTCTGTCTCCCCTCCCCTCTTGAATCCTGTTGTTTTCTAACCACTAAATAAAGATAATAAATTTTTTAAAAAGAAAGAAATTAATGCCCAAATTTCCTGAACCAAAGTTTTGCTGTAAAGAAATAAAAGTAAATTTAAAAACTGCAAATATATAAGAATTCCAATTCAAAGGGATATGTACACCACTGTGTTCATAACTGCATTGTTCAAAATAGCAAAGGCATGGCACAAACACCAACACACCAACAGATGACTGGATAAAGGAGCTATGACAAATGTTTCCCATGGAATACAGCACTGCAATTTAAAAAGAGGATACTGCATTCAAAATGGATGGGACTGCAGGTGATTATTCCTACTGAAATAACTAAAGCAGTGAAAGGCCATTACTAGATGGTTTCACTCATATGTGAACCATGAACATATGAACTTATAAAAAAATTACTGCGGGAAGTGCAAGGACAAGTGCAAGGATCCTGGTTTGAGCCCCGGCTCCCCACCTGCTGTTGGGTTGCTTCATGGGCAGTGAAGCAGGTCTGCAGGTATCTATCTTTCTCTCCCCCTCCCTGTCTTCCTTCCTCTCTTGATTTCTCTCTGTCCTATCCAACAATAACAATA
Source organism: Erinaceus europaeus (assembly GCF_950295315.1). Taxonomy (NCBI): domain Eukaryota; kingdom Metazoa; phylum Chordata; class Mammalia; order Eulipotyphla; family Erinaceidae; genus Erinaceus; species Erinaceus europaeus. The sequence continues at coordinate 56,449,262 of NC_080168.1, forward strand.
GCAATGGCAATAATAACAATAATGCAATAACAACAACAAGGACAACAAAATGGAAAAAAATAGCCTCCAGGAGCAGTGGATTCATAGTGCAGGCACTGAGTCTCAGCAATACCCTTGCAGGGAAAAAAAAATTTACCAAACTGTCTCCCAGTTTGGCTGGTGAAATGGGTACAGAAAACCTCGGTTGTCAGTATAGCAGGAAACTGCATCCCTGGAATCTTACAATTCTGTAAACCATTATTAAACCACTAATAAAAATATTTTTTAAAAACTGCAGCTGCTTGGGCCAAGGAGAGAGTGCTATCAATAGACTCATTCCTGAGGAATCAGAGACCTCAGGTTCAATCCTCAGTACCACTATAAATCATAGCTGAACAGTGCTCTGATAAAAAATAAACAAAAAGAAGAAGAAGAAAGACCTAGTGGGGGGGAGTTGAATTCTTATATGGAAAAATGGGAAATGTTATGCATGCACAAACTATTGTGTTTTGCTGTCAACTGTAAACCATTAATCCCCCAATAAAGACATTTAAAAAAAACACACACACACACACACATTGCTAAGCAAAATCGTTCACCTAAGTAATGGTACCTGTTCTGTTGCTATTCTTCCTGTCTCTGTCTGGGGTGAATAAATCATCCAGAGTGGTGAAACACTTGTAAAGTAAGAAAACAGAAAGAAAAAGAAAGGAAAGGAAAATCTGCAAATGCTTGAGAAGCCCTGGGAATGTAGCCACAGCACAGTTCTCAAACAGTATGTGAAGTCTGAGAAACCTAAGCACTGTAGAGAAAGAGACAACAAAAAATAACAGGAGGGACAAGAGAACTGAAATGAAAACATACATAAACCACATAATGGAAATAAAGAAGGACTTGGGCAAACTGCTATGCATATAATATGTCAAGGAAATTGCTGATAAAGAAAAAGCCTCCAGATTGAGTCATACTTAAGTATATTATCACAGTGTTAATTTTCCTGCTTTTTAAATGAAATTGCATTCATCCTGAAATTTGACAATACCTTGAAAAGCATTTGGAAAGTACCAGCAACCTAGGGGTAATGTTCCAGCACAACATGTATTTCTGGAGAACATGCTAAATATATATGCAAGTCAATTTTACTTAGAAACCACAGAACTAGGGGCACGGAGATATATCAGAACCATAGAAAGTGTGCATGACCAGCAGGAATGGCGCAAAGTAGGTGAATTCCAAGTTAATCTGAGGAGCAAAAAAGTCCTTTGGACCTGAACAAGTATAGAGTCAAATATGAGCTCAATTCAGTTCTAATTGTGTGACTTTTTTTTTTGCCTCCAGGGTTATCGCTGGGGCTCAGTGCCAGCACTATGATCCTCTGCTCCTGGAGGCCATTTGTTCCATTTTATTGGATAGTACAGAGAGAAATTGAGAAAGGAGGGGAGGATAGAGAGGGAGAGAGAAAGACGCCTGTAGACCTGCTTCACTGCTTTGTGAAGTAACCCCCCCCACCCCAGCAGGTGGGGAGCCAGAGGCTCAAAACAGGAACCTTGTGCAGGTCCTTGTGCTTCATATTATGTGCGCTTCACCTGGTGCTGTACAGCCCAGCCCCTCTAAGTGTGTGACTTCAAACAGCTATTTAATCTCTTCAAGCTTCAGTAATCTCATCTATGAAATGAAGCACTCAATATCTACCTTAGCAAGGGTTGCATCTGATAGTGCATAAATGTGACCAGTAGTGTATATTGTATTTAATACTGTTTTGTTCTTTTTTGTTTGTCTGCTTTTGTTGTTTATTTATTAATGTCTGTACTAGTGTGATACAATTTCAAAAGCTCCAGCTTGCTGTTTTCTTTTTCCTTTACATCTATCACCATCAGAAAATAAAGATATCATAAAAAAAAAAAATGACCCAGGAGTCGAGCAGTAGTGCAGCAGGTAAAGCACAGGTGGCGCGAAGCACAAGGACCAGGGTAAGGATCCCAGTTCAAGCTCCCGGCTTCCCACCTGCAGGGGAATTGCTTCACAGGCGGTGAAGCAGGTCTGCAGGTGTCTATCTTTCTCTCCCCCTCTCTGTCTTCCCCTCCTCTCTCCATTTCTGTCGTATCCAACAACAACAACATCAGTAACAACAACAATAAAACAACAAGGGGAACAAAAGAGAATAAAGAAAGAAAAGAAGAAAAAAAAGTTTTTAAAAAATGACCCTAAACTGAAACACACACACACAAAATCATTTTGTTGAAGATTGTCCAACCTTAACATTTTTTAAATACTGTACCCTTGAAAGATAACTACCACATGGCTTCACTCATATGTGGAATCTATGAACTGGGGTCAGGCAGTAGCTCATAGTATGAAGTACAAGGAGCATGTAAAGGCCCTGGTCCCCACCTGCAGGGGAGTTGATTCTCTCTCCCTGTCTATCTCGCCTCTCTCCAATTTCTCTCTGTCCTGTACAATAAAATGAAGAAAAAAAAAAGTTCTCCTGGAGCAGTGGATTTGTAGTGCCAGCACCCAGCCCCAGAGATAATCTTGGAGGCAAAAATAAATAAATAAATAAATACACATGAACTTGTGAAAGAAAGAAAAAACAGAAGAAAACTGTCACTAAGATTGTAAGAACAGTGGTGATTATCACTGGGAAGGTGGGGACACAGAATATTGTTGGTGGGTGCTATTTGGAACTCTATTCTGTAATCTTACAATCTGATAACCCACAACTAAGCGCAAATAAAAAGCAGCTTAAAATAAAAGAAAACACTGCATCCTGGAGGTAACTCAGTGGTAGAGCATAAGACTTGCAAGCCTGAGGTCATAAAATTCAGCTCTTAGCACTGCATATGCTGGAATGATATTCGGATTCAGTCTTGAGCTCTCACTCACTTGCTCTCTCTCTTCCCTTATAAATAAATAGCATATTTTTAATTCAATACTGGAAGACATATTTTAGTCATTCCGGTTTTTTTTTTTGTTTGTTTTGTTTTTGTTGCTATTGTTTTTACTAGAGTACTGCTCAGCTCTGGTTTATGGTGGTGTGAGGGATTGAATCTGGGACCATGGAGCCTCAGGCATGTGAGTCTCTTTGTATAACCTTTATGCTGCCTATTCCTCCACCCGCATTCAATTATTTCTACATCAATGAAATTTACCCCCTCGATTTAGAACTTGAAACTTCTAGCTCAATTTATGAAATCCTCCACTAAAATGTATTTCAGTGAAGGTAGGCAGTCCATGAAGGAATGAAACCCATATACTGGGGTAGTATAAAGGCACTATACTTGCACATAGACAAATTTTATCTTTTTTATAGCTATTTCTTAGGAGACTTACAGAAAATTGGAAAGTATTATGGGGGGGGGGGTGGAGGTTTGCTCTTCAGTCCTAAAGTACCATGAGGGTAAACTATAAAAGCCTTCAATGATACTTAGGCATTCACAACACATTTTTATTTATATATAGCCTCCATTCCTGCAACTATTGGGACTTTGCAGATACATTACAACTCAGCCTCAACTTATCTTCACAAATGTGTCACTAAAGTGTGTAAGGAGGAGATATAACTCTATTATCTTCAGATTACAGATAGAGAAAAGAAAACAGAGGTAGATAAAACTATTTATCTGTGGCCTCACTCCATGTAAGTTGTTGAGCAGAGAATCCTACCAATCATGTCAGGTAAGAATTGATCAATCAGATAGAGATACCCATCCAGTCCTGGGCCTGTCTTTTTCTGAACCAAATGATAGAAGGCTGAGAAAATGGACTTCGATTCAGAGAAATAAAAGTGAACCATTCAAGCTGTGGTCATTGCAGACATGGTGGCAGTTCAGTGAGGAAGGAGTTGGGCCTCGTCTGAGGTCAGAACAGCTTTCTGCCCATTGGGTGAGCACCTGTGCTGTATACAGCCTGCAGAGTCCATCTGTCAGCTACACATTTCTGATGATATTGAGGAAAGGGCACAGATGAGTGGCTCCTGATTTTTTTTTTTTTTTACTGCCACCAGGGTTATTGTCGGGGCTTGGTGCCTGCATGACCTATCTACCTCTCCCTGCAGCTGTTTTTGCATATATATATATATATATATATATATGTGTGTGTGTGTGTGTGTGTGTGTGTGTGTGTGTGTGTGTGTATATATATACACACACATATATATATATACAGAGAGTATATATATATACACATATGCATACAGAGAGAATAATGAGAGAGGGGAGGTAGAGAGGGAGAGAGAAAGACACCTGCAGACCTGTTTCATCTTTGGTAAAGCTTCCCTCTTGCAGGTGGGGAGCAGGGGCTTGAACCTAGGTCCTTGAGCATGATAATGTGTGCACTCCACCCAGTGCACCATCACTGCTCCAACTCCAGAATCTTAAGCAAGCATCTTCACCCATCAAAGTAGCATCATATTGCACTCAGACATACCTCAAGTTAAGTATTAGAGCATAGTACAGCCCTGGCACTGAACCAGTTCTGAAGCAAGACTTTGTGTCTCCATCCATTGTTATCTTTGCAAAGGTCATTGTTCAGAAAAGACCACAAAGGAAAACTGAGCACCCCTATTTTCATGAAAGGTTAATAAACAAGCACTCACTCATTCTATTTACAAAAAGTCTTTCCCCCATTTTTTTAAAGTGAAATGGTAGAAGAATTATTCACACTGACTATTAGCTGATAACTAGCAAAGATGGTTAGGAGATAGCTCACCTAGTAGAGGGCAAAGACTCAGGTTAAAGCCCCAGTCACCACATAGTAGCACCTGCACTGGGAAGCTTCATGAATAGTAAAGCATTCGTTGTGGCCTCCCATATTCATTCTCTCTCTCTCTCTCTCTCTGTGTGTCTTTCTCCCCACTTCTGTCTCTATCTTTTTCTGTCTCACACTCTATATATACACGGGGGAAAAGACTGACTGACTCTGACTCTGATTATTTATTTTGTATCAAAATATTAAAACATGACTAGTCTTAGTCTTTGAGTTGCTTAACATATAATGACTTGGGTGCTAGAAGGTAGGGCACGTGCCTTGACATCTATGCACCTGGGCTTGAACCCTGGCAAAATAAGGAAGGTGGCATGGCATAAGTGAAAGCTCCCTGCTTCTCTGTATCTCTATCTAAAGTAAAATGAGTAAAAAAAAAAAAAAATCAGCCTGGAAGTAGTTGCAATCACTTATGCATGAGACATCAGCAACACTGCCACACACCACAAAAGATTTTTAAACATTTAAAAATCATTTTAGGCTAAAAAAGAAAAAAAAAAAAAGCCTAATGCACAGCTCTCTGAATAGCTGTCACTTAACACTTAAGTCAAATCAAATTAGTGCATGCAGGCACCGAGTTCCAATATATTTTTAAGACTTTTTTTTAAAAAACAGATTTATATTTGCTATAACATGAAGGGAAATGTCCCCATATACCCTCTAGCTAGTTTCCCCCATTATGGCATCCCCACCAGAGAGGTGCGTTTATCACAGATGAATCTGTGGTGACACATGATGAGCACATTAACTCCATACTTTACATTACAGTTTACTGTCGGCATTGTATAGTCTAAGGGGTTGGGCGAGTATGTAATGTCATATATTTGTCATTATAGTACCCCTGCCCTTTAGTCTGCGTGCTCTCCCTCCCCTCCACCTCTGGCAGCCATTGCTTCTTTGACTGTCTCCATCTATACCTTTTCTAGTGTGCCGTGTAATTGGAATCAGACAATATTTAACCTTTTAGACTGCCTTCTACCACTTAGTGATATGAAATTAAAGTTCCTGAAGCCTCTTCATGGTTTGATAGTCTGTGTTGTTTTAGCACCAAATACTATTGTCTGGATGTACTACAACTTATTTACCTATAAAAGAACATCTGGTTGCTTCCAAGTATTGGTGTTATAAATAAGCTATTATAAATATCCATGTGCAGGTTTTTGTATGGACATATGTTTCCCATTCCTTTGGGTACTACCAATAAACATGATTGATGGGTCATATGGTAAGAATATGTTTAGTTTTGTAAGGGCACACCAAACTGTTTTCCAAAGTGGTTACATCATTTTGCGTTCAGCCAGCAACGAATTAAGAGTGCTTGTGATTCCAAACCCTCACCTGCATTTGGTGTTGTCCATGTCTTGGACTTCGACTGTTCAGATAGGTATATGGAAGTATATCACTATTGTTTTAATGTGTACTTCTTGGATGCTATATCCTGATTGGGTATCTTTATCGTAAGTTTTTTGCTTTTGCCATCTGTTTATCTTCAATTAAATTTCCACTTAGATCTTTGTAGCTATTTTAGAGTAGTTTTTTTTTAAAATCTAACTCTTCAGATTTAAGAGTTCCATATGGGGAGTTAAGTGGCGGCTCACCCAGTAGAGTGAACATTACTATGTGCCAGAGACCCAGGTTCAAGCCCAGGTGCTCACCAGCAGAAGGGGGAGCTCTTGAGCAGTGGAGCAAAGAAGCTAGTGTCTTTTCTCTCTCTCTCTCTCTTTCTCTCTCTCTCTCTCTCTCTCTCTCTCTCTCTCTCTCTCTCTCTTTCTCTCTCTCTCTTTCTGTCTCCCTCCCTCCCTCCCTCTCCCTTGTTCTGTCTGTCTGTCTCTCACACTCTTATCAAAGAAAAAAAATATGGGGACCAGGCAGTGGTGCAACCGATAAAGCACACAAGTTACCATGCATGAGGACCTGGGTTCAAACCTTTGATCCCCACCTTGTGGAGGTAAATTTTATGAACAGTGGAGTGGACTAAAGGTGTGTCTTTTTCTCTCTCCCTGTCTCTCCTCGCTTGCCCTATTTCTCTCTGTTTCTATCATGATTTTAGAAAAAATGGGGGTGGTTCCCTGAGCAGTGAATCTGTGGTGATGTAACAATGACACCAACTTCCAGTAACAACCCTGGTGGCAAAACATAAAAGATAAATGGCCACTAGCAAGACTGGAGTTGTACAGACACCAAGCTCCAGCAGTAAGTAATCTAGGTGGCAAAAATAAACATTAAAAAGAGTTTTATGTGGATTGGTAGACTAGTCTGAGAGAGGGAGAGAGAGACTGACTTTGACTTGTAATCCTTCATCAGACATGATTTTTACAAGTACATTTGTGGTTTCTGACCTTTTTATTTTCATGATGTTGTATGGTTTGGCATTTTACATTTATGTCTTTAGTCCATTTGTGAAAGATCTAAGACTGTGTTTGTACTTGTTTCTTTTTGCATTTGGATGTCTAATTGTTCAACACCATTTCTTGGGGGAAAAAACCTCTTTGACTATCGTGTTATCTTTGCTCCTTTTTCAAAAAGCAGTTGACTGTATTTATGTGTTTGTCTTTTTACAGGCTGTCTGTTCTAACTCATTAATTAATTCATCTTTTCTTTCACCAGTAGCATATTGTCTTGATTACTATACTGTCATAGTAAATCTTGAAGTCAAGTAGTGTCATTCTTATTGTTTCTTAAATATTGTATGAACTATATGGGCATTCTGTCACTTTATATAATGTTTTATGATCAGTTTGTTGAAGTTTACAAAAAAACTTGCTGGGCTATTGATTTCAATGGATCTCTAGCTCAAGTGGGGGAGAACTGACATCTTGAATTTTTATCTCTATGAACATTTGATGCTTCTCCATTAGAATTTTGTAGTTTCTACATATGTTGTACATATTATTTTACACTTTTTTCTTTTTAAAATTTTTTTTATTTCTTTATTGAGGGATTAATGGTTTACGTATTAACATTTCCACATAACAATACGATCCCCACTAGGTCCTCCTCTGCCATCATGTCCCAGGACCTGAACTCTCCCTCTTACCCCAGAGTCTTTTACTTTGGTGCATACACCAAATTTTACACCTTTTTCATCTTGAGGATGTTAAGTAAATTATATTGTTTTTAAAGCAAATTTTACTTGTTCATTGCAATAATATAGGAATGTGATTGATTTTTTCTTTCTTTTTTTTTGTTTTGTTTTATTTGTGTGCTTTTCTTATATTTGATAGGACAAAGAGACATTAAGAAGGGAGAGGAAGACAGAGAGGGAGGGAGAATGAGAGATACCTGTAGCACTACTTTACCACTAATGAAGCTTCCCCCCACTGGTGGGGACAAGGGTACTGAATGAACCCAGGTTTTTACAAATGGTGCAATGTGTGTGCTCAACCAAATGCATCACTGCCTGGCCCCATGGTGGACTATTGTATACTAACCTGTGTCACTGCTGTATCATTGTGTTCACTTGTTGGTCCCATATTTTTTTTTTCAGTTATTCTGGATTTTCTACACAGTTGTATGTGTCACTTGTCAGTAAATGCGATTTTAAATCTCCATTTCTCCTCCAATCCTTCCCTTCATATACCTTTTATTCCCTTGAATCTGTTACATTAGCTGAAACTTACCAGTACAATGCTGGAAAGAAATATTGAGAGGGGACAACTTTGTCTTGCATTTTATTTTGCTGGGACCACTTTGAGTTTCTTAGTATTTATTATTGAGTTAGTAATAGTTTTTTTGTTTTGTTTTTTTTTTCTTTTTTTTTTTTAAATAATTTATTTCTTTATTGGGGAATTAATGTTTTACATTCAACAGTAAATACAATAGTTTGTACATGCATAACATTGCCCAGATTCCCATTTAACAATACAACCCCCACTATGTCATTCATCATCTTTCATGGACCTGTATTCTCCCCACCCATCCACCCACCCCAGAGTCTTTTACTTTGGTGTAATACTCCAATTCCATTTCAGGTTCGACTTGTGTTTTCTTTTCTAATCTTGTTTTTCAACTTCGGCCTGAGAGTGAGATCATCCCGTATTCATCCTTCAGTTTCTGACTTATTTCACTCAACATGATTTGTTTTGTTTTTTTCTTAATAGAGGTACTTTATCAAATTGAGGATGTGTTCCTCTTTTACTACTTTGTAAAGAGTCCTCATCATGAATGGGCCTTGCATTTTGTCAAAAACTTTTTCTGGATTTAGTGATATGTGATTTTTCTATATTAACTAAGTGATAGGATGGATTATATTGATTTTTTAATGCTGCACCAATCTTGCATATCTGGGGTAGTCTGTGATCATGCAGTATAATTCTTTTTCTATATTGGTGGACTTGGTTTGCTAATATTTTATTGAAATTTTGTACAGCTGTGGTCCAGGAGGCAGCGCAGTGGATAAAGCACTGTATTCTCAAACATGAGGTTCTGAGTTCAATTCCCAGCAACACATGTACCAGAGTGATATCTGGTTCTCGTTCTCTCTCTCTCTCCTCCTATCTTTCTCATTAATAAACAAATAAAATATTTAAAGAAAAAAAGAAAATTTGTACAACTACAAATTTGTACTACATGACACAGATGTCAGTCTGTGGTTTTCATGTAATGACTTAGTTTGAAATATGCGTAGCGGGAGTCGGGTGGTAGCGCAGGGGTTAAACGTACTGATGCAAAGCACAAGGACCAGCATAAGGATCCAAGTTCAAGCCCCCGTTCAAGCCCTTGGCTCCCCACCTGCAGGGGAGTCGCTTCACAAGCGATGAAGCAGGTCTGCAGGTGTCTTTCTCTCCCCCTCTCTGTCTTCCCCTCCTCTTTCCATTTTTTTCTGTCCTAACAAAAATGACATCAATTACAACAACAATAACTACAACAATAAAAAAACAAGGACAACAAAAGGGAATAAATAAAAAAATATGCATAGTATTATAATGCATTACTTCCATATGTCAACAAATTTGGGGGAAAAAGGCAGTTGAGAATAAGAAATTAAGTCAAAGAATTAAAAATTAAGGAACTATTGGAGTTCAGAGCTAGTCACCTACTAGACCACACACTTTAATATGTGTGAGGACTAAGGTTTGAACCTCTGTCATCACATGTCAGCACCATGCATAGCTCCAGGGGAAGCTCCATGAATAATGGAATAGTACTGTGGTATCTATCTATCTAGAGAGAGAGAGAAAGAGAGAGACCTTTGTGAGCAGTAGAATCATGTCTACATAAACCCCAACAACAATTAAGGAACTATTAATACAAGAGCAGGAATTAAGCTTTCTCACATATTCTTCTGTGGTTATTTTTTTTTCTTTTTTTTTTTCTTCTGTGGTTATTATTGTTTTGTTTTTAAACATGAAAATTAGTCTTAGTTCACTGATCCAAGGGAAAGCAGGCCTGTACCAGATTTGGCTGTGAGCTATAGTTTGTGTACTGCATTAGATCATATTAAAATAATCATAAGAAGATTTGTGAAAAACTTCATGTCCCTAAATTAAAAATCTTTAGAGGATATAGAAAAAACACAAGTCCCTAAGCCAAACACATGAAGCAAACACTAAATTATTTCATAATTATTAAAGAACTTGTATTGTCAACATAACTCCTTTCCACAGAGAAAATTGGCAGGACCAGATGGCATTGCTGATTAATTCTACCAAACATTTGAGCAGACTTTTCTCGAGAACGGTAAATCAGGACTTATTTCCCATAAATTTTGAGAGAGTTTCTTAACCTTGATATCAAAACATGACAAAACATCAGGAGAAAGAAAAAAATGCAAGTCAATATTATGAAGAATACAGATTAGGAAAAATAATCGAAAGTAAAATGTTAACAACTCAAATGTAGCAAAATATAAAATTTTGGATTTAATCTGAGAGTGAAAGACTGGTAAAATATTCAAAAATCAGTCAGATTTACCATATGAAAAGGAATAAAAGATAACCATCATTACCACCTTAATAAATGGAGAAATTGTGATAAAATTCACCATCTTTTCATAATAAAAAATTCTTTGCAAACTAGTAATAGAAGGGCATTTTCTTATTGGGAAAAAAATGCTAGCAGAAAATACAGCATGAACATGAAGCTGTGTGTTGAAATAGCGGAAGCTTTCCTACTGAGACCCAGAATGAGACAAGAATGTTTGCCATCACCACTCCCATTCAACACTGAACTTAAAAATCTCAGCCAAAGGAAAGAATCAATACAGAAAAAGAAACAAACTGGAGGTGATAAAAGGATTGAAAAGGAAAAACAAAAAAGAAATAAAACTCATTCACAGATATGCATGTATGTTTATAGAAATACCAGAAGAAGAATGTTAATTGGTATAATCATTGTGTGAAATAGTATGGAGGTTGATAAAAATACAGAACTACTACATGACCCAGCAATCCCACTGCTTGAGAGAGACCAGAAGAAAATGTCTAAAGGTATAAACTTTCAATTAAATGAAAGGGCCAGGTGGTGACGCACCTGGTTAAGTGCTTACATGACAGTGCACAAGGACCCAGGTTCAAGCCCCTGGTCTCCACCTACAAGGGGGAAATCTTCACAGGTGGTGAAGCAGGACTGCAGGGGTTTCTCTTTCTCTATCTCCTCTCCCTTCTCAATTTGTCTCTGTCTCTAGCCCATAATAAATAAAATTATTATAAAAAATAAAGGAAAAAAGTTTGAGGAGTCCTAATGTATAAAACGTGCACCAATAGACACGTAGAAGATTTTTTTTTCCAACTTCAGTATCATTTTATTGAAGAAATGTTGATTTACATGATTCTTCTTGTCACATGAGTATATTTTCATATTTCCCCAAGAGGTAAATTGTCCTTTTACAGTAGTTATTCCTTCTTGCCTTCAACTGGAAATATCTGAATGTACATTAAAAGTAAAATGGATGAATACATTTTAGGTGTTTTATTCAACAAATATGAAAGGGTGAAAAAAAAAGTAAGTCACAGGTACATTGTGAAATGATTATATTTCACAAATAGGTTGAGCAGAAGAAGTGAGTCATGAAAGCCATCATATCATCTCACTCTTTTACTATGAAATTCATAACAGACAAAATTGTACTAGAGAATTGGGGGCACATTAAAACTATAAAGGAAGGAAGGAAGGAAGGAAGGAAGGAAGGAAGGAAGGAAGGAAGGAAGGAAGGATGATACCCACTGGAGCAAGGAATGAAGGATGTTACCCACTGGGGAGAAAGGACATACTAGAGGGACTTGGATAATACTGACTGGACTCTGTTTTCTGATCTGCATGATGGTTACATGAGAATTTGCTTTATGATAAAGTATGAATTAAATATTTATGTTTCTTTACATCATATCTTTTACATTACTTTTACTTTAATAGAGTTTTCAGTGGTTTTTTTTTCAGTAGAAACATGACTGCTATACAACACTGTGGTAGTTTTAAGTGCACAACATAGTGATTTGCTGTATATAGTGTATATATAGTGTATATATTGCAGGAAGATTAGCACAGTTAAGTCCAGTTAACTGTCCATCACCACCCTAGCTATAATTATATTTTCTGTTTTATTATCTTTATTTATTGGCTACAGACAGCCAGAAATCAAGACGGAAGGGGGAGATAGAGAAGGAAAGAGACAGACAGCTGCAGCCCTGCTTTACCACTTGTGAAGCTTTCTCCATACAGGTGGGGTCCGGGGGCTCGATCCCAGGTCCTTGTGCATTGTGACATGTGCGTTCAAGCAGGTGCACCACCACCTGGACCTGTCATAATTATTTTTTCTTGTGGTGAAAAATCTTTGAATTTACTCTTAGCAGCCTTCAATATGCAGTACAGTAGCTGAAGAGTTAGCTCAGTGGTAGAGTGCAGGCCTTGCATGTGTGAAGTTCTGGATTCTATTCCTGGCAATGCTTATGCCAAAGTGATGCTAAAGAGTTCTCTCTCTCATTCTCTCACTCTCTCTGGCAAATAAAAACTTAAAAACAAATAAATAAGCATATATATACATACACAGACACATTGTGTCTGTGTATATATGTGCACATACACACAAGATAGTACTAAATATTTCATTTTTGTATCTCATTTATGTTATGTCTAGAAGTTATATCTCTTTTTATTTATTTATTTTCTATTTTTTTGCCCTTGTTTTTAATTGTTATAGTTATTGATGTTATTGTTGTTGAATAGGACAGAAAGAAGTGGAGAGAGGAGGGGAAGACAGATGGGGGAGAGAAAGACAGACACCTGCAGACCTGCTTCACTGCCTGTGAAGCGACTCCCTTGCAGGTGGGGAACAGGGGGTTTGAACAGGGATCCTTCCGCTGGTACTTGCGCTTTGTGCCACATGCGCTTAACCCGCTGCACTACCGCCAACTCCCAAAGTTATAGCTCGTATCCACCCTCACCTATTTGTTTACCCCTTGCTCAAATACACCACACACCCTTCCACTGGCAACCATCAATGTATTACTGTGTCTTAGAGGTTTGCTATTTCAGATTCCAGATATATGTGAGATGACCCAATATCTGTCTTTCTCAGTCTGACTTCACTTAGCATAACACCTTCAAGGTTCATCAGCGTTGTCACAAATGGCAAAATTTCCTTGAGTGTGTTTTAGCAAAACCTACAACATGTTGTGTCTAATAGCACTGTTTCTTGCTGCCAGTGACCTATTAAATTCAGTGCTGGCCTTGACTTTGTGATTTGAATAGTCTTGTATCACAGCGCAGTATAACAATTCTTAAAAACAAACACAAACAAACAAACAAAACAGTTCTTACAGAAACTATTTTCTCGCCAATTTAACTGAAAGAATTCAGAGGTTTTTTTTTTATCTTTGGGGCTTGGTGCCTGCACTACGAATCCACTGCTCCTAGAAGCCATTTTTCCCATTTTTGTTGCCCTGTTGTTGTTATTATTGTTATAGCTGTTGTTGTTGTTGGATAGAACAGAGAGAAATGAAATAGAGGAGGGGAAGACAAAGATAGACTTGCAGGCCTGCTTCACTGCTTGTGAAGCGGGCCCCCTGCAGGTGGGGAGCCGAGGGGCTCCAACCGGGATCCTCACACTGGTCCTTGCGCCAGTCCTTGCATTTCGTACCACGCACTCTTAACCCACTGCACTACTGCCCGGGCCCCCTAGAGTTGTCTTCTTATGAAAAGTGGACCATAAGGATTGTCCGAGGAGGAAAAAGAAAGAAAGAAAGGAAGGAAGGAAGGAAGGAAGGAAGGAAGGAAGGAAGGAAGGGAGGGAGGGAGGGAGGGAGGGAGGAAGGAAGAAAGAAAGAGAAAGAAAGAAAAAACACCACTGTCTCAAACTACATGTTGTTTAATTAAACTGGCTGAGTGAAAGTATTCTTCACTGCTCCATCCATGGCCCCTCTAGGATCTCTGTTGGAATGTTCAAGTTTCTGTAGACCAGTCACTGTGCAAAGGCTTAAAACTGTGAGAGACTGAGCAACAGAGGTCCTCACCAGCAGCAACCCGTCACAGGAGGGAAGGCTAGAGATGAATGAATTATCTGTTACCATGGAGCAACCTGCCATTCAGCAGACATTCTTCATGCATTGGCGTGCAGCCCTCACTTCTCTCATTGGTCCAATTAAATTATTAAAATGAAAGTAGAAGTGCTTAAAGATAAGGAACATTGATAGGAGATCTATCTACAGGAGTCAGAAAAATCTGTGCCCTGATTTCTTAGCTAAATATTTTACCAATAGGGAAGACATTTGGATGTAGTAATAGATGTAGGTGTGACTTAGAAAGGAGGAGAAGGCATGAATGTAAGAAAAATGAAAGGAGGGGAAAATATAGACAGAACGGAAATTATCTGAAGTGACATTATTTGAGAAGTTTAAATTATAGTGGATAAAGTGTTCAAACCCACCATGAAGAACTCTTTGTAGAATCCATAGGAAAATTACTGGGATTTATAATAGACCTTTTCTATTAGGAAGTAAGCCTAGGAGACAAGCCTGCTGTTGAATAAATGTTATTTTAAGTGGAGTATGGCTGTATTGAAACTCAGTTCCTTCTTCTTTTAAGAAGGACATAAATGGGTAGGTTAGCCAAAAATTAATGGGCTTTTTTTTAAGTGGTAGATTTCCTCACAAAGTTTACATAATCATGAGAGCTTCTCCTGAAGAACCACATGCTTCAATAGTCATATTCTTTTAACTATTTTTTCTTTTTCCCCTGCATGTTACACACCCCCAAGACTTCAACCCCCTTTCTCTTATAAATCAGCATGTTACAGAGAAGAAAGTTCTGAACTAATGCAGTTTTGAATTTCAACTGCTTAAATTATATGTCTTTTTTTTTTTTTCCTTTTTAGTGAAATGAACTTAGTAGAGAGTCCCTTCATGGTAAGGTTTCCCCACTGTGAGGTTGACCCAGAACAACTTAATTAAGTATGAAGAACTGTATTTGGCATTGTCCTAAGAGTTGAAAAAAACTACCTTTTAAAGAATCTTGACTTGAAAGGACAGTTGCCATATTCTGTCAGTCTATTGATTTTTCTTCACTGTTGAGATGAAGGGTGTAAACAGAACTGCATATTTACACATTTCATTTTCTGATGCCTTCCCTCTGAGAGCTCCACTCTTCCTTCCCATGTGTCTTCAAGGTTGCTATTTTCAGAACTGGTCCATGGAGATGAATGGTCAGACAGTATTCTCATTAATGCTCAATAATTAGGAGTCATCTTTACTTGAAGAATGCTTTATAATTTCAGGGTTTTGACCCCCTCTACCTTCTTCTTCCTTTGGTAATTGCTGGTTTGTCAGTTACCATGTTTGCTTCCTGTAACATCTGGTTAATTGAATCAGAGTTGGGGAAAGAATGACCAGATTACTAATTATGATCCACTCCACAGATGTAAAACCTGAATGAAAAACAAATAAGAAAAAGGCTGCCAAGCCAGAAAATATATTTATATAGTGTTCATATAGGATATGACATCTGAGTATCACTTCTTTATGACTAGCTTTCTCCAACTTTTAATCATAGAAGGTAAATAAAAGACAGAATTTTCTCTTTTTTTTTTTTTCTGCCACCAGGGTTTTTGCTGTGGTTCAGTGTCTGCATGACTCTTTTTATTTTTAGTAAAGACAGAGATGGGGAAGAAAGGGAAACTGAGTTGGGTGGGTGAAAGATACCAGAGGATTGAACCTGGGCCCCCATGCATTGGAACCCCAGCCCTCAGGTATGGTAAAGTGTAAGCTCTACCAGGAACACCACCTCTTAGCCCAGAGATTTGCTTTTATCTTTGTGGTTTTTATAAATCTGAATAATGCATGCCTGGTACATAAGGGTTTTTATTATTATTATTATTATTGATTTCTTTATTGGGGGATTAATGGTTCAAAGTTGAGAGTAAAATACAGTAGTTAGTACATGTGTAACATTTCCCAGTTTTCCACATAACAATACAACCCCCACTAGGTCCTTCTCTGCCATCATGCTCCAAGACCCGAACCCTCCCCTCCACACCCATTCCAGTCCAAGTTCTGCTTAGTGTTTTCCCTTCTGATCTTGTTTTTCAATTTCTGCCTATGAGTGAGATCATCCTGTATTATTCATCTTTCTCTTTCTGACTTACCTCACTTACCATGATTGCTTCAAGCTCCATCTGATGGTGAGATTCTAGAGAGGTTTCTGTTGTTTATTTGTTTTAACCAGAGAACTGCTCAGCTCTGGGTTTTGTTGTTGCTGTTGTTGTTTGTTTGTTTTGCCTCCAGGGTTATCGCTGGAGCTCCGTGCCTACACTAGGAATCCACTGCTCCTGGAGGCTATTTTTCCCATTTTCTTGCCTTTGTTGTTGCCCTTGTTGTGGTTGTTATTGTTATTGTTGTTATAGCCATTGTTGTTGGATAGGACAGAGAGAAATCGAGAGAGAAGGGGAAGACAGGAGGAGAAAAAGACACCGGCAGACCTGCTTTACTGCTTGCAAAACGACCTCTGTACTGGTAGGGAGCTGGGTCAGTCCTTGCTGCTTTGTGGCCATGTGCGCTTAACCCGCTGTGCTACTACCCAGCCCCCTCAGCTCTTGTTTCTACAGTGGTACTGGGGATTGAACCTGGAACCTCTGGTGCCTGAGGCTTGAACATCTTTTTATTTTTATAAACTTTTTTTTATATTTATTCTTTTGTTGCTTTTTTATTGTTGTACTCATTGATGTAGTCGTTGTTAGGACAGAGAGAAATGTAGAGAAGAGGGTAAGACAGAGGGGGAAAGAAAAATAGACACCTGAGACCTGGTTCACCGCTTGTGAAGCGACGCCCCTGCAGGTGGGGAGCCAGGGGCTCAAACTGGGATCCTTACGCTGCTCGTTGTGCTTTGCGCCACGTGCGCTTAACCCGCTACGCTACACCCCGACTCCCTTGAGGATCTTTTTTCATAACCTTTATGCTATCTTTCTAATCTAGAGAGGTATTTTTTTTTCATTTTTTATATAGTAATGTTTGAAGTCTTAATAAATGGGTAAGGTTATTATAATGGGAACTACTCTACAGAATGGCTCAAGCAAAGGAAAAAAAGAAGATATAGATTTATATTTGGGTGGCATAGTTGATCTGTCTTGTTAGAGAAAGTCATATATGATACTTGACATTTCACACATGATAAATTTTATAAAGACACATGAAAAAAGGTTATGTGAGATAAACTTTACAAGATACGTTAGGAACCGATCTTGGCTGACCTTGATTACAATGATCATAATGATCACAACAAAAGGTTATATATCAGTGATATATCAGTGTCCATATATGCTAACTAAAATCTTAACCATTATCCTTATCAGAAAAGATCTTCCTTTCCAAAATTTTTCATGTACTAGGATTAACATATTATAATGGAAATGGCATTACAGTTCTGCCTAGAACTTATTATTATGATTAATCTGGAATGTGGCAAAAGTAGATAATTCCATTGAAAATAAGGTTACATGTTATAGACTTTAGTCTCTCTTTTCTTCTTAGCAGGTTTGCTACCTATAACAAAAAAGAATCAGAAATTTAACGTAAGGAATGATATCTATGGTGATTTTCTTTGTTATTGTATAACATTTCCCAGTTTTCCACATAACAGTTCAACTCCCACTAGGTCCTCCTCTGCCATCATGTTCTAGGACCTGAAACAATCATTCTTACTGTAACATTTTATTTACACAAAAAAGACACTAAATACCTCATTTAATAGGACCTGAAACAATAATTCTTACTGTAACATTTTATTTACACAAAAAAGACACTAAATACTTCATTTAAAGGCTAGATGATGCAAAGAATGTGTATGCATATTTTTTAACCTTGTGGCAAGCATACCAGTTCTTGACACTAACAACTATTCTGTCTTGTTAGTACAGTAACATTGTAAAACTGTTGTTCACAGAAAACATAACCACCTGGAGAATTACAAGAGTAGACTATAAATTCCCATCTCCCTTTGTTAGTATAACTAATTATAGGAATACTTTCTGGATGATTAAATGAAAGCAAAACAATTCTGTGTAACTTCTGGAAAGAGACTCTTTCATCATCCCTTTCTCATCTTGCTATAGGGAATGTGGACTTGATGGCTGAAGTTTGATCAGCTAACTTGAATCAGGAAGTGATCTGGAAAGAGGAATAGAATTAGAGAGAAAGTTTCTGAAGATGATAAAGTGATAAAGATCCCACATAACTTTAGATTGCACCCTGTAGGTTTCACTTACATGTAAGAAATAAAATTCTATTATGTTTAAAGTACTATCATTTAGGGGTTTTATCACTTAAAATTGAATCTAGTTGGTAAGACAGCTTAGACTACTAAAGCAACCGCTTGAATGTCTGAGGCACTGGGCTTCCCAGATTCAGTCTCCAGTACCAGTTTGTGCCAACCTGAACAGTACCCTGGCGCCAATCCCATCTCTAGTCACCCCCCCACACACACCCTCTCTCTCCCTTTGTCTCTTCCTCTTTCTTAATAAAGAAATATTGTATTAAATATTTTATTTTTATTGGGAGGATTAATGGTTTATAGTAAATACAGTTGTTGGTATATGCGTAAATTTCTTAGTTTTCAACAAAAAATATTCTCACCCCCAGCCTAGCTCCTCCTCCACTATCATGCACCAGGACCTGAAAGTCCCCTGCTTTCCCCCACCCCCAATAAATAATTTAGAAGTTAATCGAAACTAGCAAGTAATATATCAAGCATCCTATGGTAGACTAGATTATTACTAAGGAAGTATCCTTTCTATGAAGAATAGACTTCCATATTCCATTGATGTTGGTTTTGGTTATATGACTTGTTTTGGCCTGTAAGATGTCAGTATAAATGACATGAGAAAAAGTTTGATCCTGCTCTCTTGCACCCCTTCCCATTAGTATGAGAACACTTCTGATAGACAGCCATTACTCCTTTGACCAAGATGCTATAATGAATGTTCGCTGGAGACACTTAAGCTCAACTCGTAGCCAGAATGTGGAGCAACTAAACTCAGACTGACATACAAATAAATAGGTGAGCAAGATAGAAACACTATATATATCCTCCAGGGTTATCACCGGGGCTCGGTGCCTACACTACGAATCCACTGCTCCTAGCGGCCATCTTTTTCCCATTGTTGTTGCTGTTATTCTTATTGCTGTTGTTGTTGCTGTTGTTATTGGATAGGACAGAGAGAAATTGAGAGAAGAGGGGAAGACAGAGAAGGAGAGAAAGATAGACACCTGCAGACTTGCTTCACCACTTGCGAAGAAGGACCTCCCCCTACACCCACCCAGCAGGTAGGGAGCTGGGGCACTTTGCATTATGTGCACTTAACCCAGTGATTTACCTCCCGGCCCCCAACACACGCTATTTTATGCTGCTATATTTTGAGATAGTTTATTATCTGGCTTTATGTGACTAATGGACATCTTCTCCTACAGAGTCTTTTCAAATGTGTCTGGATTTTCTGCATTGATAACTGCAGTGTGTCATATTTGAACACTTAAAATCATTATTCCTGGTCATTACAGCAGTATGACAGCAGATTACCAACAGCAACTTTTTAGTACCAGTAGATTTGTCTAAAGAAATGAATTCTTCATACACAAATATACTATAATATGTGCCATGCAATTGAGGTCAGAATTCAGCTATATGGAATACCAAGCCCTTTCTATACCCATTGGCTTTTATAATGTGACAGTTTAAAATAGAAGTCATAGACTCTGGTTGTCTGGAAATGTGGCAGTATAGTAACCACTGCCTTTGATATGATCACTAGAGCATTTGAAGGTTTCCGCTTATATTTATAAACTTGGAAACAGAAAGCTCCTCACACTATTTGTTCCTGATTTCCCTCATTCTTAACTACTGACAAGACAATTATTCTTGCTGAGGACTTTAATAATGACTTTACAACTGGTAATAGCAATGAAAGAGGAAGAAATTATTGCAAGACAGATGACCCCTTTCAAGAGAGCTTTTGTTTAGTTTTACTATTCTGTCCATCACATGTTCCAAGGCCCCAGAAGCCAATCCAGATTTTTTTATTTCTCTTTTAAGACTTGCTTTCCTCTCCTGGTCTTCCTCAGTAAAACTGCATCAATGCAACTCTCCTTCTAATTTTTCTTGACTACCATCACTGAACATGTGTGGACATATTTATCCTCCAGGGTTCTGATTTGCCAACAGTGGTTGCACATACTTGATCCACAAAGTTAATTTCCCCATAAACCTCTTCATAAGCTCATACCTTCTTGGGGTTTCCTGCAGACTTTGACTTGTCACCCATACATTAGTTAGTAAGTATCCTCTCATTCTCCCCTATCAATTCTTCACTTTACCCAGCTTTTTTCTTTTCAATATAAAATCCGTTGTCGTGGTCTGGAAGGTGGCGCAATGGATAAAGCATTGTATTCTCAAGTATGAGGTCTGAGTTCAGTCCCCAGAAGCACATGTGTTATCTGGTTCTTTCTCTCTCTCCTCCTATCTTTCTCATTAGTAAATAAATAAAATATTTAAAATAAATAAATAAATAAATAATAAAATCCGTTGTTGCTATAGTATTTAGAAGTCAGATTTCCTAGGGCCAGGTGGTGGTGCACCTGACTGAGTGCACACATTACAATGCCAGGGTGCTCAGGTTTGAGCCCTTGGACCCCACCATCGGGGGTAAAGCTTTGCGAATGGTGAAGCAATATTGAAGGTCTTTCTCTCTCTTTCTCTCTCTCCCTCCCTACCTCCCTCCACATTCCTCTTGATTTCTGGCTGTCTCTATCCAATAATATGGATAATTAAAAAAAAATTAAAAGAAGATTTCCTGACCAACTCCATTAGTTTTGTTTTCTTTCTATCTTCTTTCTTTCTTTCTTTCTTTCTTTTTCAGTCTTCTGGAAGACTTTTAAAAGTAGAAGTATTAGTTCTTCTTTGAAGGTTTTGTAAAATTCAGTTGTAAAACCATCTGGTCCAGAACTTTCATTCTTGGGAAGGTTTTTGATAACTGTTTCAATTTCATTAGCTGTGATAGGCCTGTTCATATTATCTAGTTCCTCTTTGTTTAATTTTGGAAGTTTATAGGTATCTAGGAAAATTTTCCATTTCTTCCAGGTTCTCTAACTTGGTGGCGTATAGTTGTTCATAGAAGCCTCGCATGATATGCTGCATCTCTGCGGTGTCTGTTGTAATATCTCCTCTTTCATTTATGATCTGATTTATTTGGGTCTCCTCCCTTATTTTATTTTATTTTTTTATTTTTTATTTTATTGATTCCCTTTTGTTGCCCTTGTTGTTTCATTGTTGTAGTTATTGATGTTATCGTTGTTGGATAGGACAGAGAGAAATGGAGAGAGGAGGGGAAGACAGAGAGGGGGAGAGAAAGACAGACACCTGCAGATCTGCTTCACCTCCTGTGAAATGACTCCCCTGCAGGTGGGGAACTGGGGGCTCGAACCGGGATCCTTATGCCGGTCCTTGCGCTTTGCGCCACCTGCACTTAACCCACTGCGCTACAGCCTGACTCCCCCCTTTTTTGTTTTGTGAGTCTGGCTAAAGGTTTGTCAATTTTGTTCACTCTTTTGAAGAACCAACATTTACTTTTGTTGATCTTTTGTATGGTTTTCTTATTTTCAGTGTTATTGATTTCTGCCCTAACTTTGGTGATTTCTGTCCTTCTGGATGCTTTAGGGTTCCTTTGTTCTTCTTCTAGGTCTTTATGGTCTTTTTTCAGGCTGTTTATTTGTGCTTTTTCTTATTTCCTAATGTGTGCTTGTATGGCTATGAACTTCCCTCTCAGTACTGCCTTAGCTGTGTCCCAGATATTTTGATAGCTTGTGTCTTCATTTTCATTGAACTCTGGAAACATTTTGATTTCTTCCTTGATTTCCTCTTTGACCCAGTAGTTGTTAAATAGTGTACTGTTCAGCTTTCACAGTTTGGGGCTCTTACTAATCTTTAGTTGATTGTTAAGTGTTAGTTTAATTCCACTGTGGTCTGAGAAGATGCTTCAGATGATTTCAGTGGTCTTGAATTTGCTGATGCTATCTTTGTGGCCAACATATGGTCTATCCTTGAGAATGACCCATGTAGACGTAAGTAGAATGTGTATTCCAGTTTCTTGGGATGAATGACTCTGAAAATGTCCAATAGTTCTAGTTTATTTATCTCCTCGTTTGGCTCCCTCATGTGGTTATTGATTTTCTGCCTGAATGATCTGTCAAGTTGAGAGAGTGGGGTGCTGAAGTCCCCTACTATGACTGTGTTGCTGTTAGTATATTGCTGTAGCTCTTTCGGTAGATGTTTGATGTATTTAGATGGCTTCTCATTGGGTGCATAGATGTTAATAATTGTTAAGTCCTCTTGATTGACTGATCCTCTGAGCATTAAGTAATGACCATTCCTATCTTTTTTAATCTTATCTATTTTAAAGTCTATCATGTCAGATATGAGAATAGCTATTCCTGCCCTTTTTTGTGGGCCATTGGCCTGTATGATAGTTTTCCATCCTTTCACTTTAAGTCTGTGTTTGTCTTGTTGATTTAGGTGGGTTTCCTATAGACAGCATATTGTTGTGTTGTGTTTTCTGATCCATCTTCCTACTCTGTGTCTTTTAATAGGTGAATTCAGTCCATTGACATTTATTGATATCAAAGATTGAAGATATTTTAATACCATTCTTGTATATTTTAGAGTGTACTAATATATACCATGTTTATGGTGGTCTGACTGTTTATAGGAGACCTTTCAGAACTTCTTTCAGGGCAGACTTGGTGATAGTTGATTCCTTCAATTTTTGCTTGTCTGAAAAAGTTTTTATGCCTTCATCTGGTTTGACAGTCTAGCAAGATTCAGTAGTCTTGATTGAAAGCCTTTTTTCATTGAGTACTCAGTAGATATCTTGTCATGCTCTTCTGGCCTGTAGTGTTTGTGTGGAGAGTCTGCTGCTAATCTAAAGGGTTTTCCTCTGTGGGTGACTCTTTGTTTTTCTCTTGCAGCCTTCAGGATCCTTTCTTTATCCTTATTCCTTTCCATTCTAAATATGATGTTTCTTAGTGTCTTTAAGTCTGGGTTAATTCTGTTTGGAACCCTCTGGGATTCTTGAACCTTTCTGTCTTTTAACATGTCTAGACTAGAGAAGTTTTCAGCTATTATGGCCTGAAGAATGCTTTCTTCCCCTCCCTCTCTTTCTTCCTCCAGTAAACCAATAATGTGTATATTGTTTCTTTTGAAGTCATCCTACACGTCTCTGTTGTTGTTTTCAGTATCTTTCAATCTCTTTTTGAGATCTCTTACTTCTTTTTTAGTTGTCTCCAATTTGTCCTTGATCTTGCTAATTCTGTCTTCAGCCTCATTGACTCTATTCTCTCTCCAGTCTACTGTTTTCTGGAGTTCATCTATTTTGTTACCCTGTTCTGAGACTGTTTTAGCTTTTTCAGCTAGCTGTGTTCTTAACTCAGCTATTTCAGCTTTCAGCTCTCTAATAACCTTGAGATAATTAGTGTTTTCTTTCAGAGTCTCATTGGTTGTTTCTGCATTTCTGATGACAATCCTTTCACACTCTTTACTCACTCCTGTGATAATTTCCTTAATTAGTGTTTGGATGTTGACTGCATTATTTTGTGCTTCACCTTTTGGGGGGCTTTTAGCTGGACTCTTGTCCTGGTTCATTTCTCCAATATTTCTTCTTGTTGGTTTAACCATTCTGTATAGTATGTTATGAGGCCCCTCTCTCAGTAATTTTCAAATTACTGATCACTCTTGAGTAAATTGACTTGTGTCTAAGTAAGTTACTTAAAGGATTCACAGTTGTGGAAATTGACAGTTGTTTCAATATTATTTTAATCCCTGAGTTGGAGCACAGTGGTTAAAAACCTCTTTTGTTCTTTTTCTTCCCTGTAGGCTATGGAGCCTGAGGGCTTTTAAACTACAAGTAGACTTCTTAGCTTAATCACTGACTCCTGACCTAGAGATAAAGCAAGGTGGGGCAGAGATAATCCAGTGGTTATGCAAAGAGACTCTAACAGTCCTACCGCTAGGCCACTGAGGTATAGTTCTTCTCCTGCATTTCCTGGTTAGTTCTTTATTCCCTGATGTCAGCACAGGGCCTCCCCCTGCTGCTGCAGCTACTGAGGGCAGTAGCAATGGAGACTCACAGTTGCATTTGGTGAGTCTTAGGGGAGTCCTCTCCTCCCTTCAGCCATCTTTTTGTTGGTGAAACAGACTGTAGGTGGTGTCTCAACTGGTAAACTGCCAGACTGTTACCAGCCACTTAATCCTTCCCTAAGTTCCTCTCTGTCCTTCAGCCACACATATTTGCACTCGCCAGTGATTTGGTGGGTTCTTGAAGTTGTTCTAGTCCTGTATGGTTGTGGTTCCAGATGATCTCCTTTGGCATTCCTCAGAAGGGAAACTTCAAAGCCTCTTTCTTTCTTTTTCTGTCTTTTCCTGAGCACTGATTAGCCCTGGCTTATGGTGGTCCAGGTGTGGGGGTTGGACTGGGACTTTGGAACCTCAGGCATGAGAGTCTTTTTGCATAACTGTCTTGCTATCTACAACTCACACACACACACACACACACACACATTTGTTTTCTACTATGTCCTGTTCTCTTGCTATAGTATCTACAGAGCCACCATTTGGATACTTCCAGTCAACTAAACTTTCTGAAAAGTGGGGAACTTGTAAGCCAGTAAAGACTCATGGCATAGAAACAAGTTAGTAGAAAATGTCATAGTATAAGAGTCCCTGGTTTAGGCCTTTGGCTGCCATAAGAGTTCTCGACTTGGGAAGGTAAGGCATTTAGGACCCAACACCCTTTTCCTAGAACCATGCCCCTTGAAGAGCAGAACTCCTGGATGGGTTTGTGAAGTATGAGAGTAGCAAAGACTATTGTCCAAACAGGTCACTAAAAATTGGTAAGAAAAGATTTTAACAGCCTCCATGGAGATTTGCAAATTTGATCAAACTCCCAAACAGCAGAACAATATATATTTTTTTACCTTTTTTTTTTTTATAAAAAGTAAACATTAACAAAACCATAGGATAAGGGGGGTACAACTCCACAAAATTCCCACCACCAGAAGTCTGTACCCCATCCCTTCCCCTGATAGCTTTCCTGTTCTTTGCCCCTCTGGGAATATGGACCCAAGGTCATTGTGAGATACAGACAGTGGAAGGTCTGGCTTCTGTAATTGCTTCCCCACTGAACATGGGCATTGACTGGTCGATCCATACTCTCAGCCTGCCTCTTTCTTTTCCTAGTGTGGTGGGGGTCTGGGGAAGTTGAGCTCCAGGACACATTGGTGGGGTTGTCTGTCCAGGGAAGTCTGGTTGGTATCATGCTAGCATCTGGAACCTGGTGGCTGAAAAGAGAGTTAACATACAAAACCAAACAAATTGTTGACCAATCATGGACCTAAATGCTGAAATAGTGCAGATGAAGAGTTAGGGGGTACTCCATTTTGTAGCTAGCTAGTGGGCATATTTTAGTTATATTCCAAAGGACCTGTGGCTATACTAGTTTTTGGTGGTCTGTTTGTTTTGTTTTTCCCCTGAGCCTGAAATCTGATATGCAGGTGGATACAAGTTATAATCTGGTGAGGTGTCATGGCTGGAAAAGGACCAGAAAGCTGGATCAGGGAAGAGAGTAGCTCCCTAATATGGGAAAGAGGTATAACTATTGTTGACTGTAAACCCCATTGATTTGATGTAGTTTGGGGCCCATATTCAGCTTAGGAGCCTATGTGACCTCTGCATCCCTCTAGATCTGAGCTCACATTCTGTGGTCATGAGTAGGAATATTCCAAGCTGCCCTAATATCAGGACCCATCTTCCTCAGGTGTAGCATAGAGTATTGTCCAGGCTCCCTTTGGAAAATAGAACATTCTCTACCATTGTTGATCCAAGTTGAGGGCCAAGTCCTATGGGGGGCCCACAAAGGGATCTATTGTGTTACTTCTGATAGACATGAGAGGGATTTATTTGAGGTCTAGGCCCATTATGTCTGTTTGGGAATCTCAGGACTCCCCAATTAAGGCCCCAGCTGATGGGGTGGCCTGATAGTGATTCATTAAAGTCATCATTAAAGTATGCCAGTCTTTTGCCCTTATTCAGCTTTTGTAGTCCTTGCTTTGATAAGGTTAGCTTTGGAGTGAGTGAGAGAACTGTAATAGGAAGTAGGTGAGGAGGGTATCTAAGTCTAAGTAGACACTATTTCATTAGGAACTTTATACTGACTCACTGTAGACTATTGTGTACTTTTGGTTCAGGTATATATTTTGCCCTAATTTATGGATACATATGAACATATGCTCTATCTCACAAGACCTGGTCTATATCTAGGTTTTGGGACTTTGTTAGGAAGTGAACCACCTGGAATGGAATTAGAGAATCCTATGAAAGGAAAGGTCTCACCCAAGTAATGAGGGTTGACATTCCATGCCTGACGTCTGTGGACACAGTCTGAAGTGAAGCATGCTGAGGTGGTACTCATTGCATTGATTAGGTTGGGATCAGCAGATGCAATATCATTTGGTATGAATTGAGTGAAGTTTGCAGGAAAGTGCACCCAACCCTAAGGTTCCAGGACTGGAAGAAATATAGGCTCTATAGAGGAAGCGGGAGGTTCCTGCTGGCTTAGGGTTAAGAAGACAATAGATAGTTATTGCTATAATCACATTATTTGGCAGTTGGGTTAACTTTGAAATATCTTTTTGTTAGGATTTGCTGTATCATACACAACATCACCATAACTTGTGTCCTTTAATATTATTTGTATATATAGCTGTGCCACCAGTTGCTTCTGTTCTCCCTGGTCTAGGCTTTTAAGAGAGTCAACATATCAAAGACTCAGCCTATGTATTAAAAAGACTCAGTCTTTTCAAAAGTTTGAGACATTAAAAAGTTTGAGACATTCAGTCAGTTTTTCCCCTCTCATATTAATTAAATAATGATTTATATGACTACAGTCTTTAATAGCCCTGGGAAAATGTGGATAGATTTGAGCATCCTGGCTGGGATGCATGTGTGATCAGATGTCAGTCAAATTTCAGGGTGCCAGTATGCCGGGCTAGCTTTGCAGGTGGGAGACAGACGACCAGGGACTCATGGCTGAGTGGAGAGCAGTATTTCTTTATTGACAAGTGAACTGTTCAAAAAACTAATCTAATCTAATCACAACCCAATTCTGTCCTGCCTCTCTCTACTCCAGCTGAAGAGTCAGGAACCAAGGAAATACGTAGGATGGGGATGAGGAGAAGGAAGAAGCGTGAACTAGCAAGGACTAAACCAAAATCTCCCAGAGGCAGGGGGAGTGAGACCAAACCAATGTAACAGAATGACCGTGTAAATAGACCACAGCATCAAGCAATGCAACAGAAGGGATCCCAGAAGCAGAAGCATACCAACAATTCCCCCTTTTCTTTTTAACTAATTGACCATAGTATCAGGAGTGTGGGGTGAACAGAAACCTAAATCGTATAGGCATTTTCAAAAACAAAGAAAAAATACTGGTACAACCATGGAGGAACAAGTAAGCGAGCAACAAGAACCAGTGTGATGCCAAGGGAAGGCCTGAGGGGAGCGTTACTTGCCTCTGTGGGCAAGGCTTATCAAGCTAAAGGACATTTTCTGCCTCTGTGGGCTTCTCTTGCCTCTGGGGCGTTTCTTGCCTCAACGGGTGTTTCCTGACTATGGGGGCATTACCTAGCAATGAGGGGGGGTGTTTCCTATAGAGTCCCAAGGCAGCTGGCTGCAGTCAGTCTTTGAGAAACCCAGCAGTGTAAAGGGAAGCTGCTGTAGTTTCCAAGAGGTGTACAAGTGAGTCCAGTTGAAGTGCCAGTCCAAAGCAGATGACCACGGAAGAAATGCCAGGGGGTGAAATGTTGCATGAGGAAGGTCAGCCGCTGGAATTCCGTTTTTCTGTAGAGAACTTGACAGCTGCAATTTACTTACTTGTGAAACACAACTTGTAGCAGGTTAGAAGTTTACCAAAATTGATAACTTCATTATAATTGGAAGTCCTTTCTAGTATGATTTTAAGGTTGCTTAAACAGTTTAAACAATAAAATGTGGAAAGGTAAACAGAAGAACCATGGTTAAAAGCCTCAGGCATGAGAATCATTAGCATAACCATTGTGCAATCTATCGCTCTTAATTGAGAAGGTATTTGAGAGCTTTACATATCAATAATGTCTTTTTTAACCTTTTGTTACACCCGTATAAGATGGAGACACACCCTAGGTGTGCACAGGTTTTTTAGAACAAATAAGTTAAAATATATTGATTTTTAACTAATTTTTACCTCAGACTTTAAATGTAAGTTAATTTTACCTTTATGAGAATTATGCTGAAAACCTTTTTCATTTAACTTTGCCTGGTAAGAATGTAGCCTTAGTTACATTTCTAACCTAAAAGTTAATGTTTACCAAACTTCAAACACACACATAAACATGGTCTTCAATACAAAAGGAGAAAAATTTTTGTTATGAAGACATGTCATTTTAAACACGAATTTAGATCTGTACTGTCTTAGTTGTTTGGGGGGTTCATTGTCCGGCAGTGGCCTCTTGCCCAACTTCACCTCCAGGCAGTACAGGGGTGCGATCACTGCACGGATGTCTGCATATTCTAGCTCCTCTGCCATCAGAGGTGAGCTGGGGATCTCGGCCTGGGGGCCCAGTCCCAGCAGGGAGCCCGCGGTCTCCGAGTGGTCAGGGATCTGCCCAGACTTCATAGCAGGAGGGTGGGTGGGCCGGCTGTGCAGAAGGCGCGGGCCGAGGCACCACAGGGTGGGGGCCAGGATGGGCTGCAACCCTGCCTGCCTTGTCTGCCTTGCCCACCTTCCTGACCCCAGTGGCTGATTAGCATGGAGGGAGCCCACGCCCAACGCCCTGCGCCCTGCGGCGGCGAGCAGGCTCCTGCAGGCAGAAACCAGAGTGTGGCCCAGAGCGAAATGTTCCAGAGACAGAGAAACTGTCTCATGAAGAAAGGGCAGAGGCCTTTGGAAACCTCTTCATAAGTAGAAAAGCAGCCCATAGTGGATAGGTAGCCAAACATCTTCACTTATCTGGGGGATGGGCAGGTTAGGTCCCACGTTGGGCACCATATGTCAGTCACAGTTCAGGGCGCCAGTATGCTGGGCTAGTTTTGCGGGCGGGAGACAGACAACCAGGGACTCATGGCTGAGTGGTGAGCAGTATTTCTTTATTGACAAGCGAACAGTTCAAAAAACGAATCTAATCTAATCACAACCCAATTCTATCCTGCCTCTCTCTACTCCAGCTGAAGAGTCAGGAACCAAGGAAATACATAGGATGGGGGCGGGGATAAGGAAGAAATGTGAACTAGCAAGGACTAAACCAAAATCTCCCAGAGGCAGGGGGAGTGAGACCAAACCAATGTAACAGAATGACCGTGTAAATAGACCACAACATCAAGCAATGCAACAGAAGGGATCCCAGAAGCAGAACTAGAAGCATATCAACAATCAGATGTCCTCTTATGGCTGGAAGCTTGGACCTAAATAACCTCTCCACATCTTACATGGCAGCCCAAATAAAAGGAAGTAGAGGTAAAGGGAATAACTGCATTAATCCATTTATCTACGTTAACACATTAAATGCAATTAAGTTTCTACCATGCTGGAGGGATAGTATTCAAACAAGTTGAGTAGAGTAATTGAAAAATAAATGTGCATTTCTTACATACTTTGATCTGGGAACTGAAATTTCTTTTTTTTTTAATTAAAAAAATTTTTTTTTATTTAAGAAAGGATTAACAAAACCATAGGGTAAGAGGGGTACAACTCCACACAATTCCCACCACCCAATCTCCATATCCCACCCCCTCCCCTGATAGCTTTCCCATTCTCTATCTCTCTGGGAGCATGGACCCAGGGTCAGTGAGGGTTGCAGAAGGTAGAAGGTCTGGCTTCTGTAATGGCTTCCCCGCTGAACATGGGCATTGACTGGTCGGTCCATACTCCCAGTCTGCCTCTCTCTTTCCCTAGTAGGGTGGGTCTCTGGGGAAATTGAGCTCCAGGACACATTGGTGGGGTCTTCAATCCAGGGAAGCCTGGCCAGCATCCTGATGACATCTGGAACCTGGTGATTGAAAAGAGAGTTAACATACGAAGCCAAACAAATTGTTGAGCAATCATAGACCCAAAGCTTGGAATAGTGGAGAGGAAGTGTTAGGGAGGTACTCACTGCAAACTCTAGTGTACTTCTGCTTTCAGGTATATATTTTGCAGTAGTTTATGGATATGTGTGAACATATGCTCTCTCTCACAGAAACTGGTGTATATCTAGGTTTTGGGACTTTGTTAGAAAGTGAACCACCTGAGATGAAATTAGAGTGTACTATAAAAGGAAAGGTCTCACCCGAGTAATGAAGCTGAAGGGTTGTCATTCCACATGTGAAGTCTCTGGACACAGTCTGAGGTGAAGCATGTTGAGGTGGCAATCGTTGTGTTGGTTAGGTTGTGATCGGCGGATGCAATATTATTTGGTATGGATTGGGAGAGGCATACGGGAAAGTGGGCCCTATCCAAGGGGGAACTGAAATTTCTAACACATACATATGCAAGCATATAAAATGGTAGTGATTTTATCATTCTTAGGGCCAATGTCTTCTTAAAGAGACTAGTTTTTTTAATTATCTTTATTTATTGGATAGAAACAGCCTGAAATTGAGAGAGAAGGACGAGAGAGAGGAAGAGAGAGAGACACCTGCAGCCCTGTTTTTTGAAGCTTTCCCCCTGCAGGTGGGACTAGAGGTTTGAACCCGGGTCCTTGCACATTGTAATGTGTACGCTTAACCAGGTGCGCCACTACCCGGCCCCTACGAGACTAATTTTTTAAAGAAAAATATCCTGGAAGTCAGGTGGTGGTGCATCCAATTGAGTGCATATGCTTCTGTTCTCAAGGACTTGGTTTCAAGCCCCCAGTACCCACCTGCAAGGGGGAGATTTCATGAGTGGTAAAGCACATCTTGCAAGTGTCTCTTTCTTTCTTCCTCTCTATCTTCCTCTCCCTTCTCAGTTTCTCTGTCCTCTAAAATAAAACAGGGAAGAGGAGGGGCTGGGGAATTGCACTGGGAGCAGTGGATACATTAAGCAGGCACCAAGCCCCAGTAATTACCCTGGTGACAAATAAAATAACATAACATAAAATAATAAAAAAATATATCCTGTCTAAGCATGAATTTTTTGATACCCAACAAAGATAAATTGTGGTTCAAATCAAAATCCACTGTGCCCACTGTGAGACATTTAATACATATCACAATTAGAAGCAAGTGTGCAAGGACATCTGTTCAAGTCACTGGTTCTCACCTGTGAGGGGAAATGTTCATGAGTGATGAAGCAGTGCTGCAGGTGTCTGTTTCTCTTTCTCTCTCCTTCTCTATTTTCCCCTTTCCTCTAATCTTCTCTCTGTCTCTATCCAAAATATATACTTTTCAAAACTGAAGAACAATAAGGGATGGGAAAGGTAGCCATAATATTTATGCAAAGAGACTCACATGCCTGAGGCTCCAAAGTTCCAGATTCAGTCTCCTGCCTCACCATAAACCAGAGCTGAGCAGCACTCTGGTTAAAATAAAAATAAAGAAATATATATATATGGTCTCCAGGGTTATCACTGGGACTCAGTGCCTGCATTACAAATCCACTGCTCCTGGTGGTCATTTTTTCCATTTTGTTGTTATTGGATATGATAAGAGAGATGGAGAGGTAGAGAGAGGGAGAGAGGAAGACACCTGCAGACCTGTTTCACTGCTTGTGAAGTGACCCCCCCTGCAGGTGGGGAGCCAGAGGCTTGAACCAGGATCCTTGTGCAGGTCCTTGTGCTTCATAGTATATGTGCTTAACCCTATGCACCGCCACCCACCCCCCAAGAAAAATATTTTTCAAAGGTATTTACCAGCTAGAACATTCCAAATACAATATTATTGGAGACCTCAATGGATAAATGTGTTATTATACTAACATAATTCTAATCTGTATTTGTTGTTGAAACTATCAGTGAAAACAATGAAGCAATCTTTCAAATGCAAAGGTATTATAATCAAAGGTTATTGGTATTAGTTGTTATCTTAAATCAGATGCTTGACCTTAAATCACAGATGAGGCTCAATTTATTCCTATACTTTGTATTCTCCGTTTCTGCTGACTGACTTACAAGGTAAATAGTTGGAAGCAGTAGTAATTTTCTAATAGTTTATCTTGTTATCTATGATTATACTTTAGTGTTCTACTTACCCATAGCAAAATTTTAAAAATTTTCAATATAATAGTTTTTTAAAAAAACAAACTCATAATTCCATTAAGTCCAAAATTTAGGCAGAACTTGAATAGTTGATTCCTCTTCTCTGTGTGGCATTAGCAAGTCTTTCTTCAGTGGTACTCAGCTGACAGATGGTCCAAAATTATTTCACTCATAGGTCTGGTGCTTTTTGTTGCTATTGTTGTTGTTGTTGTGTGTGTGTTTGTGTGTGTGTGTGTGTGTGTGTGTGTGTGTGTGTGTGTGTGTGTGTCACAGCTGGTAGGCAGGCTCTGTTGGGCTGTGCTCCTCTTCACAGTAACTCAGAGGCCTTCCATCCTTCCATCCTTCCTTCTTTCTTTCCTTCCTTCCTTCCTTCCTTCCTTCCTTCCTTCCTTCCTTCCTTCCTTCTTTCCTAACTTCCTTTCTCTCTCTCTCTCTCTCTGTCTTTCTTTGAGACACAGAGGCAGAGAAAGAGTGAAAGAGATCACAGTAGTGAAGTTTCCTTGAGTGTACTGAGGGCTGGGCTCAAACCTGGATCACACACCTGGGACTTGGGATCTTTCCGTGTGTTCTCTCCAGTTGAATAATCAGATATCATGTAGAGCAACTCAGTGCTTCAAAGCAAACATTTCAAGACATCTAAGCAAAAGCTTCCAATCCTTTTATCACATGTCTAGCTTCAGAATTTTGGAGAGCAGACTCTATTGATCCAGCATGTCCCCAGAAGTTTGCCCAGGTTCAGTGAGAGGAAAGAATGGATTCTACCTCTAAATGAAGAATGGCATGTGCATACAAGGACTTGAAGGAACTGATGATGAACCTCTTTAGAGATAAGAAGCCACATTCAGGGAAACTAAACAAGACAGTTGAAAGACAAGTAAGCTATCAATCTTTAATGAAAACAAAAGCAAACCAAGAAAAAAAAAAAAAACACAACCTGGGAGATAGCTTACCAGATAGCATAGTGCTCTAGGATTGAACCCCAGTACCACATAGGAATACCACAACTCTGGGGGTTGCAGGGGGAAACTCTAGTGCTGTTCTGTCTGTGTCTGTCTGTCTGTTTGTCTGCAGACCTGCCTGCCAGCCTCAAATAGGAGTAAGAAAGTTACCCCAGGAGTAGTGAAATGGCATATGCATGAGGCAGTACAATAAATAAATACTTAGTAACAATAGCAACAAAGCATTTCTTGTTTAATATGTATTTATTTATTTATTTATTTATTTATTGCCTCCAGGGTTATTGCTGGGGCTCGGTGCCTGCACCATGAATCCACAGTTCCTGGAGGCTTTTTTTCCCCTTTTGTTGCCCTTATTGTTTTATCATTGTTGTGGTTATTATTGTTATTGTTACTGATGTCATTGTTGTTGGATAGGACAGAGAGAAATAGAGAGAAGAGGGGAAGACAGAGAGGGAGAGAGAATGACGGACACCTGCAGACCAGCTTCACCACCTGTGAAGCGACTCCCCTACAGGTGGGGAGCCAGAGGATCGAACCAGGATCCTTAAGCCAGTCCTTGTGCTTCGTGTCATGTGCACTTAACCCGCTGCACTACTGCCCAGCCCCCTATTTATTTAATTTTTTTATATAGATAAGGAAAAATCAATAGGGTAAGGAGAGAGAGAAATAGAGACACCTGTAGTGCTGTTTCAACAATCATGACGCTTTCCTCCTGCAGGTGGGGAGGAGGGGCTCAAACCCAGCTACTTGCACACTGTAATGTGTGCGCTCAACTGGTGCACCACCATTTGGTCCTCAACAAGCATTTCATAATTGGCAAATGTTCATTGTGAAGACAGTATTCTTCAGTTGGTTCAGTAGAAAAATCATTTTCGGGACCAGGTGGTGGCACACTTGGTTGCGCGCACATGTTACAGTGCACAAGGACCTAGGTTTGAGCCCCCGGTCTCCACCTGCAGGGGGAAAGCTTTGCAAGTGGCAAAGCAGTACTGCAGGTGTCTCTCTTTCTCTCTTCCTCTCTATCTCCCCTACCGTCTCAATTTCTGGCTGTGTCTATCCAATAAATAAAGATAATAAAAAATATTTTAAAAGAAAAGGAAAAATCATTTTCAAGGGCCAGGCAGTGGTGCAGTGGGTTAAGAGCACAGGGTGCAAAGCACAAGTGACTGACTTAAGGATCCCAGGTGGAGCCCCCAGCTCCTCACTTGCATGGGCAAGGGTCACTTCACAAGTAGTGAAGCAGATCTGCAGGTGTCTTCCTCTCCTCTCTCGATTTCTCTCTGTCCTATGCATCAACATCATCAATAGTAACAATAATAATAATAACAGCAACGATAAACAACAAAGCCAACAAAAGAGAAAAAATAGCCTCCAGGAGCAGTGGGTTCCTAGTGCAAGCACCGAGCCCCAGGAATAACCCTGGAGGCAGAAAGAAAAAGAAAAAGAAAAGAAAAAGAAAGAAAAATCATTTTTAATTATATATTGTTAAATTACAACATGTTTAATGGTGAATTTTTTTTTAATTTATTTTATTTTATTTTATTTATTCCCTTTTGTTGCCCTTGTTGTTTTATTGTTGTAGTTATTATTATTGTTGTTGTCGTCATTGTTGGATAGGACAGAGAGAAATGGAGAGAGGAGGGGAAGACAGAGAGGAGGAGAGAAAGACAGACACCTGCAGACCTGCTTCACCGCCTGTGAAGTGACTCCCCTGCAGGTGGGGAGCCGGGGCTCGAACCGGGATCCTTATGCCGGTCTTTGTGCTTTGCGCCACCTGCGCTTAACCCGCTGCGCTACAGCCCGACTCCCCTTAATGGTGACTTTTAAAAAAATTTACTTATAAAAAGGAAACATTGACTAAACCATAAGATAAGAGGGGTACAACTCCACAAAATTCCCACCACCAGAAGTCTGTATCCCATCCCCTCCCCTGATAGCTTTCCTATTCTTTAACATTCTGGGAGTATGGACCCAAGGTCATTGTGGGATGCAGAAGGTTGAAGGTCTGGCTTCTGTAATTGCTTCCCCGCTGAACATGGGCATTGACAGGTCAATCCATACTCCCAGTCTGCCTCTCTCTTTCCTTAGTGGGGAAAGGCTCTAGGATCTATCTAGACAATAAATAGTTATTGCTATAATCACATTATTTGGCAGTTGGGTTAACTTTGAAATATCTTTTTGTTAGGATTTTCTGTATCATACACAACATCACCATAACTGTGTCCTTTGACATTATTTGTATATATAGCTGTGCCACTGGTTGCTTCTGTTCTCCCTGGTCTAGGCTTTTAAGAGAGTCAACATATCAAAGACTCAGCCTATGTATTAAAAAGACTCAGTCTGTGCTTTAAAAAGTTTGAGACATTCAGTCAGTTTTTCCCCTCTCATATTAATTAAATAGTGATTTATATGACTACAAATTAATAGGAGTGTACATAAACACCATTCCCACCACCAAAAGACTGTGTCCCATCCCCTTCTCTCCCCTCACCACCCCCACCCCCCACCTGTGAGGCTGAACATCCATTCTCACCCTCAACCCAGGGTTTTAACTTTGGTGCCCTACTGCAAATGGTGATTTTTTTTAAGTAAGTGTGTGTGTGTGTGTGTGTGTGTGTGTGTGTGTGTGTGTGTGTTACTAATGCTTCACACATGTATGGCTTCATCATTAGCAGATTAACATTTCATCTAAAAAATACATATTTTGATAGAGGCTGGGTGGTGGAGCACCTGGTTGAGCACACATGTAACTGTGTGCAACGACCTGGGTTTGAGCACCTGTCTGCACCTATAGGGAGAAAGTTTTGCAAGTGGTGAAGTAGTGCTTCAGGTGTCTTTGTTTCTCTCCCTCTCTATCTCCCCTTGCTCTCTCGATTTTTTTTTAAGTTACAGCTATGTAAATATTTATTCTTTCTTTTTTCCTCTTAATTAAATAATTTTTTTCCAAAGGAATACAGGGTTTGTTTGTTTGTTTGTTTTGTTTTTTGCCTCCATGATTATTGCTGGGGCTCCGTACCTGCACCATGAATCCACTGCTCCTAGAGGCATTTTTTTTTCTTTTTTTCCTTTTGTTGCCCTTGTTGTTTTATCCTTGTTGTGGTTATTATTATTGTTGTTGCTGTTGTTGTTGTTAGATAGGACAGAGAGAAATCCAGAGAGGAGGGGAAGATAGAGGGGGGGAGAGAAAGAGAAAAACCTGCAGACCTGCTTCACCGCTTGTGAAGTGAAACCCCTACAGGTGAGTAGCTGGGGGCTCAAACCGGGATCCTTGGGCCGGTCCTTGCACTTCATGACGTGCGCTTAACCCACTGCACTACCACCCGACCCCCAGGTGTACAGTTTTTTTTAAATAAATAATTATCTGTAAGACTATAGGTTAATAGGAGTATAGACTAACACCATTTCCACGACAGTAGATCTGTATCTCTCTGCCCATCACGTACAAAGGAGCTTAAAATCTACCCTCCTCTCACCCCCAATCTTTTACTTTCATGTAATTCTCCAAATCCAGTCCAAGTTCTGCTTCATGTTTCCCTTTCTGTTTTTCTTTGTCAACTTCTGTTAATGAGTGGAATCATCCCATATTCATCTTTCTCTTTCTGGCTTATCTCACTTAATATAATTTCTTCAAGGTCCATCCAAGATTTTTTGAAGAAGGTGGGTTCATTATTCTTAATAGCTGAGTAGTATTCCATTGTGTATATAGATCACAATTTTCTCAGCCACTCATCTGTTGTTGGACACCTGGGTTGCTTCCAGGTTTTGGCTATAACAAAGTGTGCTGCTGTCAAGATATGTATACACAGATCTTTTTGGATGAGTGTGCTTGACTCCTTAGGATATATTCCTAGGAGAGGAATTACTGGGCCATAAGGAAGGCTCATTTTTAGCCTTGTGAGGGTTCTCCAAACTGCTCTGCACAGTGGTTGGACCAGTTTTCTCTCTGTCTTTTTTTTTTTTTTATCTTTATTTATTGGATAGAAACATCCAGGAATCGAGAGGGTAGGGAAGATAGAGAGAGAAAGAGAAAGAGAGGTACCTGCAGCCCTGCTTCACCACTTGCAAAGCTTTCCCTCTACAGGTGGGGACTGGGGGCTCGAACCCATGTCCTTGAACACTATAAGATGTGCACTCAGCCAGATGTTCCACCACCTGGTCCCGCCCCCCTCTCTGTCTTCCCCTCCTCTCTCTGTTTCTCTCTGTCCTATCTAACAACAACATCAATAAAAACAACCATAATAACTACAACAATAAAAAAACAAGGGCAATAAAAGGGAAAAATAAATAAATAGAGAGGGAGAGAAAAACAGAGACAGAGAGGCAAAACACCTGCAGCAGTGCTTCACCATTCATGAAGCTCCTCCCCCCCCAGCAGCTGGGGATTTAGGGTTTAAATCTTGGTCCTCAAGCATAGTAAAGTGTGCAGTCTGTCCCCCAAGTGTTTTTTTGTTGTTGTTTTTTAAGAGTCCCAGTTGCTTGGGAAAACCTTTTGCTAGATAGTTCCTTACATTATCGAAAGAATTAGATTTGTGATATTTTTGTATGTTGAATCTAAGCTTTGTGTGTATTGCTTTGCCATCACTTAAATATGTAACTATAGTTCATTGGGATCTTGTATTGTCAGACAGACATGAAGATGTTCAGGCTCTAGAATTTACTGTTTATGTCATTACAAACATAGGGGCAGAGGGAGAACTACTCCGCTGATCCCTCTGAGTTCTTGAACTCATAGTGTAAACAAATTGTTATTAGTTTAGTAGAAGGAAAGGAACATATTTAATTGCATATGTATGGAAGCATGGCGTGGCTGTAAATTCTAGAGTAGATGGCACTTAGAACTTTTATTCTTGAGCTAATGATTGAAAGAGGTACCTCAAGGAGAAGGAGGGAAGATGATGAGGGGGAGGATAAATTATATGGGGCAAAAAACAAAAACAGCTGCTCTAGTATTTGCCATAACTAAAGATAAGTTTCTTTAATAGAAAGGTCACTAATGAAAAAAATACCACAAATCTGGGTATTCTTCATTCTACTCAGCTAACATAATTTTGTTACTTTCTCTTCAAGTTCACAGAACCTTGTTTGACTAGCTTCATATGCAGAGATGGACATATACTAGTGATTTATTTATTTTGGATAGACACAGGGAGAAATCAAGAAAGTGGAGGAGACAGAGATAAATACAGAGAACTGCAACACTGCTTCATTACCTAGGAAGCTACCTCCTTGCAGGTGGGGGCCGGGAGCTTGAACCCAGGCCCTTGTACACTGTAATAGGTGCACTCAACCTGGTGTACCACCTCCGTCCCCCTGGCAAACAGTAGAACAAACCTGTACTAGCTATCTTAAGGAGGTCTTTGTGAACACTTTAGGTCAGCTCATTCATCACAAGCCTGAAAAACTGGTATAATATAATATTGTATACAAAGATGCTAGAGTAGTAATAGCTTATCATTTATGACAGAGGATGGTATTTTGACAACTTGTCTGTGAGCTTTCAATTCTTTGGTGTTTTACATGCCAACTCCACCACCACCACTGATCTTAAGCAGTAACTGAAGATTCTTTATATTAGTATTTGTGTTTTTAAAAAATAATTTATTTATTTATTCATGAGAAAGATAGGAGGAGAGAAAGAACCAGACACCACTCAGGTACATATGCTGCCAGGGATTGAACTCAAGACCTCATGGCTGAGAATCCAATGCTTTATCAGCTGTGCCACCTCTTGGACCACTCTACATTAGTATTTGAAAATGGATTTTAACTCACTCTTTCTGGTTCCTATGAATGATGAATTGTTTGCATGCCAAAACATACCACAAACTAAATAACATATAGTAAATAACATATAGTATTCATACTATCAGCAGGTCAATTATAAAAGTTTCATAAATCAGTTTCCTAACTAATATCCTCAAGTTCAGTAGAGAAATCTTATCTAGGGCAGGGGAGATAGCATAATGGTTATGCAGAGAGACTCTTATCTCATGCCTGAGACTTCAAAGTCCCCCGGTTCAATCCCCAGAACTACCAAAGACCAGAATTGAAGAGTGCTGGGGTGGGGGTGTCTTTCTAGAATATATTATCAAAAAATGCTACTTATCTGCTCCCATAATTGTTATTACCTGTATGTCCTGTTTGTTGTGTCCATTTTCTATTGCTGTGTATATACCATTCCAAAGATTAGCAGTTTGAGGCGAAATTTGAAATATATATATATATTTTACAACTCTGAATTAGTTCCTCTACTCTTTTGTTAATATTGTCTGGGTTCCCTCCTGTGGTTGCACTAAACAAGTGACTTGTTTGGAATCAAAAGGGCTAAGGTGGTTTTGTTCATAGTCTTGTTGCTAACTCTTAGTCCTTTTTTTTTTTTTTTTTGATATTTTATTTAATGAAATAGATAGAGAGACAGACCCAAAGAACACTGCTCAGTTTTGGCACATGATAGTTCTGGGGATTGAACCTGAAATGTCAGAGCCTCAGGAATTAAAGTCTTTTGCAGAATCATTATGCCATCTCCCCAGCCCATCCTGAATTTTCTGTGTAGTTTCATAATCTCAACATGGTAGCTATAACATTCTAAAAGAAAAAAGCAAAAGCTTCAAGGCATTTCAGCAATCTTCTGTTAGTCATAGGCATGCTCAGATTCAAGAGGTGGGAGAATAGACTCTACCTTTGAATGAGATGAGCTGTACAATATTGTTGAAAGAAATCTGGAATCCCTATGCTTACACTCACAACTTTATTTCAGAATGACACTGGAACATCACAGCACATAGTAGTGTTCTATAAAAACATCACGGGGAATATCACATTGTAGATTTGGGCATTCTTATTACCACAAAGGCAAATCGTAATGACAAGTGTTGGCTTTAAAAACACATGCATGCATGATGCTTTTTAAGTGTTCATTCACTGATACTCCGAATTGCCAAATATGAACTTGTATCATAGTGACTGTGAAGAGCATTTTCTGAGTCCTGCTTTTGTTTTGCATAAAACTGGTCGATAAAATCTGAGGGTGCAGTTAGTACTCTGTAGTACAACTCATTTTATTCTGAGCCTAATCGATAGAGTATATCTATCTTAAAATGTGAGCCTGGTCGATAGTATCATTTCTATCTTCACATTTGCTTTTCTAATGTCCTGCTTTTAAGCAGCAATCCATTTCTAGTTGCAGAGGTAATTACTCCACCTTACCTAAACAATAAAAATGAATATAAAAACTGAACACAAAGCACCTAAAACATAGGACAACTTTTCCACACAGATCAGATCACAGGCATCTAAAGAAAAAAAAATAATAAGCATTTAAACTTGCTGCCATAGGCACTCTCCAGAAGAGACTTAGAAAGCAGTCATTTAGGATGATGCTGTGGATGATTACATGGTGAGCGGAAGCAATCCAGGCAGTTATGAGGAGATGGGGGGGGCTGTCATTGCTTTGATTGCAGCCTCTGTACTTAGCTGTATAGCATTCCAAGAGGGAATACTAGAGTTTCAGGAAAATTTCAGAATTCTCAAGAACTGGATTCTTAGCCAGTGACACGAATTGGTAAGGCAGTCAAATATCAAAAGTAGGCAAGTTGGAGCTTTAACCCAGGATTAACACATGCAAAAAGAGATGTACATGGGGGGGCCTGGCAGTAGTGTAGCAGGTTACACACATGGTGCGAAGCACAAGTGACCGACACAAGGATCCTGGTTTGAGCCCCCAGCTCCTCACCTGCAGGGGGGTTGCTTCACAAGCGGCGAAGCAGGTCTGCAGGTGTCTATCTTTCTCTTACTCTCTGTCTTCCCCTCTCCTCTCCATTTCTCTCTGTCCTATCCAACAACAGCAACAATAATAATAATAATAACAAGAGCAACAAAAATGGGGAAAAATAGCCTCCAGAAGCAATGGATTGTAGTGCAGGCACCAAGCTCCAGCAATAACCCTGGAAGCAAAAAAAGAGAGAGAGATGTATGTGATAAAATTTGGTGTTTAACCCTCTTGGTTTGTTCTGATTGAATTTTGCAGTAATTAAGAAAATACCTTTTGAAGGAAAAAGAATGTGTATAGCAATATGGAAGTCACTAATGTGACCAGAATGTGGTACATAAGCAGTCAAAAGGAGTTAAGAATTTTTCTCAAGTTAAGGAGTCAGAACAAAACTCCAGGTCATGAGACCCCATTTCATCATCTTACTAGGGTTTGCATTAGTCCTGATATCATCTAGCACTGGTTTTTCTGTTCTCTGACCTCAAATATCTAAAGAATCTTGCAAAGAGAGTAGAGCACTTTGTTATGATCAAAGAACAATTCCATAATTCTCCTCTTCCAGGACTAAAAGTGACATTGAAAAATCTCATTTTCTTCCTACCCAGTTTGGTCTTATGTATATGCTATATCACAAAGAAAATGCATTGCCACAGATTTGTGCCAGATCTAGACTAAATTAACCTTCCTATCATTGCTACTTGCTTTATTTATTAGTGTAAAGAATTCTCACTAACATGGGACTTCAAAACAAATTCTGAAGCTAGGGATCCAGTGGCCACTATTAACCAATATTTCTCACATACAACAAAACACCAATAGAATATAATCAAGATCTAATCTACCCAGTTTCAAAAAGGACTATCTTCTATTCCATTAAAAGTTTAGAATCGGGGGCCAGGTGGTGGCTCACCCAGTAGAGACTGCACATTGTTACTGTGGGTGAGGACCCATGCTCAAGCCCCCAGTTCCCACCTGCAAGGGAAACCTCACAAATAGAGCTTCTCTCCTTTTTATCTCTATCTCTCACCCTCTATAAAAAGAGTGAGGGGTCGGGGGGAGGATGGGTGGCCCAGGAGTTGCCACTGTAGTTAAAGTATTGGACCCATGAGTATGAGGTCCTGAGTTTGATCCCCAGTTTTGTGTTGCATGTGCCAAAGTTATATGATGTTCTACTTCTCTGCTCCTCCTCCTCTTTCTCTGAAAGAAACAGGAAAGGAAACAATATAATGGACACCGGAAATTGTTGAGTCATGTAGGCACCAATCCCCCAGTAATAAGCCTGGTGGGAAAAAAATAATAAACTGCAGAATCATCACCTTTACAGACAGACCTTGGAAACTCTTCCAAAAACTGAAGAAAAGACCATGTCTAGCCATGTCTAGAGGAGAGTTTAGGAAACTAGGTTCTATAAATTGTTTCAATTATTTCTAGAGGGCAATTTGGCAATACATATAAAGAACTCTCTTTAAAATGGTGCAGTTCCTTTGAATGAGCAATTTTACTTCTAGCAATGTAACTTTAAAAGATTATCTTTCTTTGTATATAAATCTCTCCATAAATATTAGCCACAGCATGTTAATGTCATCAAATTAACAACCACCTAAATGCCCCAAAGGACAAAACCAGTTAAGGAGAGTGTGTTATGTTCATCCATAAGCCAGTAGAGGCTAGTAACTAAGGTTTTAGTGTTTGGAGTGAACACATCTGGGTTCAAGTCACATACTCCCTATGTGACAATGAGAAAGCTATTTGAGTTTCTAAACCTTAGCTTCCTCATGTTAAAATAACTTTGCTGGGTTGTGAGAATTAAGTATTTATTTATTGTTTGTTTTAATTTTTATT